>NC_079391.1:34037029-34074529 GCF_029220125.1 Pseudoliparis swirei | reverse complement strand
CGCGGTCACGTAGTAACCAAACGCCCTGTGTGTGTAGAAGTGGAGGTTTTTAGAGAGAGTATTTAAAAGGGACCGTTCATCATTTTGGGGAAATATCTGCATTCTTGCAGCGAGTTAGACAATATATATTTCATATATATTATAATATATATATTATATATATATATAATATTATATATATATAATATATAGTCTGTGCAATATGAAGCTGGAGCCGGGAGACCATTAGCTTAGCATAAAGACTAAGCTATGAAGCTAATATTACACAGTGGCCAAACGGTGGAATTACAACTTCCTGGTCCGTGATGCTAACTCGACCCTCATTGGGAACTCAATAACCTTTATTTAAATCATTGGCTGAATCCAGAGTCATTTCTCTTCCTCCAGTCACGAGGCTGGATTGGGGGCCTGGAGGCGGGGCCAAAGGAGGCCAGGAGGCGGGGCCAAAGGAGGCCGGGCCCCCCTGGATGTTTTTGGTAATCCGTAAATCTGAATATAATTTCAGAAGTCAAATTTATTTGTCTTCTTGTGCCACTGAGCAGCTTTGAACTGCATCCAGTTCTGTTTGTTATTGCTAACTAGCCGCTAACATGTTAGCACGTTAGCATGCTGACGTAAGCTAAGCTAATGGTCTCCTGAGTCCAGTGTGGAATCCTTCTGGAGGCCTTTTTATAGCTTTCAGAGATTTTAAATAACAAAGTGATGAACAACCTCGTGTTTACGAAGCTCACCGGTTGACATTTGAAGAGCTCAAGCTCCAGTTTTACCAGGGAAGTTTTCTACTGAGCTAAATGAACATTTTGTACATTGTTCTTTGTTAATGAGAAAAGAAAAGAGCGTTGGATCCGTTAGCATGAAGCTAACGTTAGCTCGTTGTCCCAACCTGAGCAGCCGTGTGGTTCAAAAGGGAAAAGCCGTCAGCGGAGCGCCTCCTCCTCCTCCTCCTCTTCCTCCTCCTCCTCCTCGCAGAACGCGGCCAGACACGAAACTCGCGCCGCTAACGGAGCCGACGCCAGATGGCGGGAAAATCTTCCCCCAACCGCCGGCTTTCCAGAGCAAACGGAGATTTCGTGGCTCGGGGGTTTTATGTCAAATTACTTCATTTTTTCCCCCCACGTAAGTTCACATTGTGCACATGAGATGGAAGACGAGCGGCAGATGTCCACCGGCGTGAGACGAGATCCCCCCCCCCCCCACTCTGCCGCCGGCCGGTCAGGAGGAGGCGCGATGGAAACGTGTAAATAAGAATGTTTCACAGGATGTACAACACGAGTATTGATGACGCTCTGAGAGCAGCGCCCCCTGCAGGTCATCAGTGCCCGACACACAGAAACACAGCGCCTGCTATGTTTATATATGTATACATGTGTAAATGCAGATATATATATATATATATGTAGTTTCATCTGGTTTCAGCCGGCGCGCTGCAGCAGCGCCGCTCTGTGTTCTGTGAACACCACGCTGCCGCCATCTTGTTCCCGTCGGGTCATGTGACTTCCTGAGCGCCAGCAGCCGGAGGGAGGAGCTCAGTATTTTTAAAGATTTGTATAAAGTTCTACGACAATTTTATAGAAGTTATCTGAACATAAATAAAACTGTTCACTGATGCGTGGATTGCCAAAACAACAACAACAACAACAACATACTATATAGATACAAACGTTGGATATTATTAGACTTATGGGTTATGTAAGAAGCAATATTGATTCTGAATGAATCTCCTTGGTTGTCTTGTTTTCCCGTTTTGAAAGCTCCATATCACGACGTCAGAGCGTAGAAACAGAGCGGGAACAAACGCGGAGCTGTTTGTCTCAACGATAACGGCCGTTGTTTAAAGTTCGGGAAGAGAGACGAAGGACTTGCCCGTTAGCTCGTTAGCCCGTTAGCCCGTCCTTCTCCAGAGCATCGTGGAGTGAAGCCGTTGCTCCGCTGCTCGGGTCACTTCTGTAACCAGTGTAGCACGAAAGCACGGTGGTACTAGCAAGCTAGCTAACTAGCCAGCTGTTTGCTTGTGAGCTAACGGTTTAGAGTGCTAATTGATGCCTTTTAATGCTCCGCTTGTTGCAGGAGATTAGCCAAACAAAGGCGTCGTCTCTTCACAGATAGGCTCTTTATACATGTTGACAAGAGTTTGTGGAGGAAGAACAAAGTTGTTCAATTTGACTCATGCTGGCTAATGAGTTAGCTAGCTAGCTTGCTGGTTCCACCGTGCTTTGAAGCTACGCTAGTTACTACAAATGACCCCCACCGAGTTGTCCCTCAGCTCTCAATAGCAACGTTGTTCCCCGTGTTGTGACAAGAGTTCAGATAAAGAGTTGTTTGATTTTATTTATTTAGCGGCTCGCCAGTTGGAGTGCTAGCTCGCTAATCCCACAACGCGCTCCTGCTCCGTCCGTTCGGCTCGGATCCACTTCTGGAGTAGACTTGAGATATTTGTGGCCAGTCTAGTGACTAACTAAACCCAGGTATCTTCTGAAGACCACCATCTGCCTGACCAGACCCCCCCCCCCTCGGCCCCTCCCTCTTCCCGAAGTTTAGAGTGTGTGTTTTAAAAAAGAGCAAAATGTGTACATTTAAAAATATATATTTACATTTACAAAAGGCCATCTTGGTAGGAAGCTATATGAAACCTATATATATATATATATATATGTATACAAACACCCACCAATAAGATTAGTGGTGGCGGTTGACTCCCTTATTTGGACCAACGTTGTTGCTAGGCAGATTTCTCTGTGGAAACGTAGAGTAGACGTAGTTCACCAGGTCCCTTCAGAACACGGCTCCGCCTTTATCCTCCTCCAAACCTCTGGGTAACTTATTCATAACTTATTCATCTTTGTTCTCTTTCTTTCTTTAATTAATTAATTACTAATTATTTTTAATTGTATAATTATTATTTTTTGCATTCATAGATTTTATTCTTTGAGGCCGAGATGTTTTCGGTAATTTTGTGCTATTAAATCATCTTAGAATCAATAATTAATGAAGTGAAGATAATTTTCCTGTAACTGCACCCCCCCCCCCCCACACACACACACACACACAAATCCTCGAGACTTCTTGTATGGCAACCAAAATTCACTAAGAAATAAATATAATATTGCACTAGTGCTGGTTCCTCTGCTGGAGAACATGTTTATTTCAGTTTGTGTCACAAAGAACTGAAGTCTCAGAGCACCGCCCCGGTCGTCATGACGACGCCGCTACGCTGTGTGAAATGTAACTTTAATCTCTTTAAATATATATATAAATAGATATATATTTAAATATATAAACAATCACTTCAAGTTTTTAAAGAGGTTTAAAGATACAGTGAATGGACAACGCACCACAAAACACGCTAATAATTCAGTTTATTGAAATTTAAAAAAGCAGTTAATGTGACTCAAACGAGGCTCAGAAGAATAATTTGAAAAGGTCACTATTTATTATAAAACCCCGAAGATGAATTTAATGACATCACATTCTCTCACACAAAGAGGAGCTCTATAATTCCTCTACGCGTCACGAAGTATAAAGATGAGTAATAATACTATGAGATGTAGCATGTAGCATGTAGCGTTGAGTCTTCATGGCCTCAGCAAAAAAACTTATCTCATCTTTTATTTCTTATTTAAAATGCTTCTGGTCCACGTCACTAACCAAGCTGCTCCGCTCTCATTGGCTCCTCGGCTCTCATTGGCCGACACTAAACATCAGCAAGTGTGAAGAAGCATCGACACCTGACGCAGGTGAGGGAAGTATTTGGGGGGGCGGGGCCAGATACAGGAAGTGACTTTAAGGTCCGGATAAGGAGTCCGAGACCGGATGTAGGGAGGAGGAGCTAGGAGCCCAGAGGACGTCTCATGATGAGGTGACGAGAGAAAAAAACCAAAGGAGTGGAGAAAGGGGGGGTCGGGGGGTCGGGGGGGGGGGTCCTCTTGTTCATTGCCGAACCTCCACGTAGTTGGCGGGGAAGAGGCCGTAGGCGCCGCCGCACACGCCGCGCCACCAGCCCTCGTCGATCATCTCGATGTTGGTGATGATGTCGTCGGGGTCGAAGGAGATCTCGTCTTCGCCGGCTGGAAGACGGAAAAAGAAAAAGAATAAAAGATAACGGTGAAAGGGGGCGCTCTGGGTAACCACGGTAACCGAGCCACCCTCTTCCCTCACCTGCTTGGTAGTCGTACAGCGCCACCGCCGTCACGCCGAGGTCCTCGCCGCCTGAGGGGAGACGCGTTAATGGGAGGCTGCAGTACCGCCGCTCAGCCACCGGGCGGAGACAGAGAGACTCCATCACATGGAGCTCAGAGGAGTGACCACGGTGTGTGTGTGTGTGTGTGGGTTGTGTGTGTGTGTGTGTATGTGTTGTGTGTGGGTTGTGTGTGTGTGTTGATGAATTAAATTTAAAGTATAAACTCTAAATATTTGCCGACGCCCCGGGAACCAATGGAGCGTCACCTTTTGCTGGCTCCGCCTCCTCCTGGGGGTTCTGGTCCAGGTCCTCGTGGTCCTGCACCGTGTCGTAGACCACGTCCTCCGGACCCGTCCTCCGGCCTCGAGGCGCCAGGAGGTCCTCGGGTCCTACCTGCTGCTGGGGGGTCGGGCTGGGGGAGGGGCTGGGACCGGGGTCCCTGGGCGCCTCTTGGATCTGGCGGCGCGCCTCCTGCTCCTGCTCCTGCTTCTCCTTGGCCTGCCGGCGGCCGCGCTCCTCCTCGGCCCTCCGGCGCTCCTCCTCGTCCTTCTCCTTGGCGATGTTCTCGAAGCGAGCCTTGATGCTGCCCGTGTTGCTGCCGGCTGGGGGGGGGGGGGGGGGGGGTCAGGAAGTGATGTCATGAGTGGTGGGGCATGCAGGGGGCGGGGCTTACCAGCCTCCACGGGTTTGGTCTTCTGGTAAGACGACGCCACCTTCTCCACGTCCTCGAAGGTCCCGGCGCTCTGTGGACCAGACAGGAAGTGAGACACACACACACACCACACACACTGACACACACTTACACACACACACACACACTGACACACACACTTCTTACTTTATCCATGCGGTCATTCTGGACTCCAAACTTCCCTCCGAACCCTTTGTTGTAGTCTGGAGACAAAGAGACAAAGAGTCAGTCTGAGAACCAGCAGAACACAGCGGGGGGGGCATGACACACACGGGATACACATACATGATACACACACGTGTATCATGTATGTGTCCCATGTGTGTGTATCACATGATACACATGTGGACCTGGTCCCGCTGAGGCCCCCCAGCACCTTTATTTACAGAAAGAAGTCCCTCCTAGCTTGTGATGACCTTTGGTGACCTCAGTACCTTTCTGGGACTCGTGCAGCTGCAGTTTCTCCTGGTGGTCCCAACCCAACGCAGACTTGTCCTGCCGGTCCGTCTGCACGCCGAACTTACCGCCGAAGCCCTTGCTGTAGTCTGGAGACACACACACACACACACACACACACACCCTGAGCGGGGCCCTTGGCGGGGCCCTTGGCGTCCTGCTGACTCGTGGTAGGGGACCCACCTCTCTGGGACTCGTGTTTCTCCGTCTTGCTCTGGTAGTCGAAGCCCACGGCGCTCTGGTCCACGCGGTCCGTCTGCACGCCGAACTTACCGCCGAAGCCCTTACTGTAGTCTGAGGGGGAGGAGTTAACCATGGGGGAGGAGTTAACCCTGGGGGGGAGGAATTAACCATGGGGGGGAGGAGTTAACCATGGGGGGGAGGAGTTAACCATGGGGGGAGGAGTTAACCATGTGGGGAGGAGTTAACCATGGGGGGGGGAGTTAACCATGGGGGGAGGGGAATTAACCATGTGGGGGAGGAGTTAACCATGGGGGAGGAGTTAACCATGTGAGGGAGGAGTTAACCATGGGGGAGGAATTAACCATGTGGGAGGAGTTAACCATGGGGGGAGGAGTCAACCATGTGGGGGAGGAGTTAACCATGTGGGGGAGAGTTAACATGGGGGGAGGAGTTAACCATGGGGGGGAGGAGTTAACCATGGGGGGAGGAGTTAACCATGGGGGGAGGAGTTAACCCAGAACAACAAAGACCATGTGGCAACATTTTGTGAAAAGAAAATGAAGAATGAAGAGCAAGTTGAGTCATGTGAATGTGTGTTAGTGTGTGTGTGTGTTAGTGCGTGTGTGTTAGTGTGTGTGTCTTAGTGTGTGTCAGTGTGTGTGTCTTAGTGTGTGTGTCTTAGTGTGTGTGTCTTAATGTGTGTGTCTTAATGTGTGTGTGTTAGTGTGTGTGTGTTAGTGTTAGTGTGTGTCTTAGTGTGTGTGTCTTAGTGTGTGTGTCTTAATGTGTGTGTCTTAGTGTGTGTGTCTTAGTGTGTGTGTCTGTGTGTGTGTGTCTGTGTGTGTGTGTTAGTGTGTGTTAGTGTGTGTTAGTGTGTGTTAGTGTGTGTCTAACCTTTCTGGGACTCGTGTTTCTCCGTCTTCCCCTGGTAGTCAAAGCCCACGGCGCTCTTGTCCACGCGGTCGGCCTGAACCCCGTACCGGCCCCCGAAGCCAGTGGAGTAGTCTACAGGTCAGAGGTCAGGGGTCAATGTAGCAGCCCTCTTTGATAATCAGCGAGAACAGAAACGAGCGGTTCTGAACTCTGGAACATTCCAGAGGCTCCTCAGACGTTTCATTTGAAGAAGCAAATTCCTCTAGAAGCGTTTCAACACGACACGTTTCAGCTTGAAGAAGACATGAGGTACATGTTTCAGACTGAAGACATGAGGTACATGTTTCAGACTAAAGACATGAGGTACATGTTTCAGACTGAAGACATGAGGTACATGTTTCAGACTGAAGACATGAGGTACATGTTTCAGACTAAAGACATGAGGTACATGTTTCAGACTAAAGACATGAGGTACATGTTTCAGACTGAAGACATGAGGTACATGTTTCAGACTAAAGACATGAGGTACATGTTTCAGACTGAAGACATGAGGTACATGTTTCAGACTGAAGACATGAGGTACATGTTTCAGACTAAAGTCATGAGGTACATGTTTCAGACTGAAGACATGAGGTACATGTTTCAGACTAAAGACATGAGGTACATGTTTCAGACTGAAGACATGAGGTACATGTTTCAGACTAAAGACATGAGGTACATGTTTCAGACTAAAGACATGAGGTACATGTTTCAGACTGAAGACATGAGGTACATGTTTCAGACTAAAGACATGAGGTACATGTTTCAGACTGAAGACATGAGGTACATGTTTCAGACTAAAGTCATGAGGTACATGTTTCAGACTAAAGACATGAGGTACACGTTTCAGACTGAAGACATGAGGTACATGTTTCAGACTAAAGACATGAGGTACATGTTTCAGACTGAAGACATGAGGTACATGTTTCAGACTGAAGACATGAGGTACATGTTTCAGACTAAAGACATGAGGTACACGTTTCAGACTGAAGACATGAGGTACATGTTTCAGACTGAAGACATGAGGCACATGTTTCAGACTGAAGACATGAGGTACATGTTTAAGACTAAAGACATGAGGTACACATTTCAGACTAAAGACATGAGGTACATGTTTCAGACTAGAGACATGAGGTACACGTTTCAGACTGAAGACATGAGGTACATGTTTCAGACTGAAGGAGTCGTCACCTTTCTGTGAGGCGTGTTTCTCCGTCTTCCCGTCATACTCAAAGCCAACAGCTGACTGAGGAGGAGAAGAAACACGATGTGACAAAGACACAACGTTTCAGAGTGTTGTTCTGCGTGTGGAGGAAGCAGGAGGAGCACCTCGTCCACGCGGTCCGCCTGAACTCCAAACTTTCCCCCGAAGCCCTTAGACGTGTCCGTCTGGGAGCAGTGAGCAGACAACTTGCTCTGGTAGTCGTGACCCATAGCGGACTGAAACACACGAGAAGAAACACGTGAAGACGAGTAGAGGGCAACAAGAAACACGTGACGACGAGTAGAGGGCAAGAAGAAGAAGACGTGACCTCTGACCTTGTCCATGCGGTCCTGCTGGACCCCGAACTTGCCCCCGTAGCCGTGCGAGGCCTTGGGCATCGTCTCCAGCTCCTTCTGCTTCATGCTGGTGTGCTCCGTGGACACCGTCTCACGCAGCTGCTTGATGCTACGCCGAGGGAGGAGGAGGAGGAGAAGGAGACAGCGTTAGGAGACATGGGGGGGGGGGGGGGGGGTTATGAATGCGGCCTCTCCCTCACTTGATGTGCTCCTGGTGCCCGGAGCCCTCCACCGTCTTGGCCCCCCAGCGCTGCTCCCGCTCAGACACGTCATTCTGCACAAGAGGAAGGGACGAGGTCAAGGAGAGGAGGAGGAAGAGGAAGAAGAGCGGTACCTCAAAGTCGGGGTCCGTCTCCCAGTCGTCGGCGTCCTCGCTCACGGCCACGTTGACCGTCTGACCAGCTGAAGCCTTCCACATCGTCAGAGACAGGAGACACACTGAGGAGGAGGAGGAATGAACAACAACAACATCTTTATTCAATCTCTGCATCAAAAACAAGTCACCCGACAGAGACCCTGAACGCCTCACACCTCGTCACCCGATAGACCTTTAACGCCTCACACCTCGTCACCCGACAGAGACCCTGAACGCCTCACACCTCGTCACCCGACAGAGACCCTGAACACCTCACACCTAGTCACCCGACAGAGACTGTGAACGCCGCAGTGTGATAGTTCCTTCAATTAAAACAAACGGCTAATTAGCTCGCAGCCGGAAGTGAGCTGCGGCTGCGTGGCGTCTCTTCTCGGGTCACACCTGCGGCGGACCGGTCACAAGGTAACACGCTGACCGGAAGGCACGCGACACCTTGCACACATACGGGGACTTAAGGGGAAAGCGTGTTTTTAATCCTACATCGGCTGTTAGTGAGATAGTGTACGCGCATGCGCGTGGTATTTCCGGCTCCAGTTTTCCCATGTTAGCTCGCGGGCTAACGGCAGCGACGTGTCGTTCCTACAGGTAAGAGGCCAGACTGCTCACCTCGACAGGTAGAGGAAGAGTCACGTGACACGTGCGACCCGCTGGAGGCTCTCCTTCAGGCGCGGATGGGGGATCGGAACCGGGATCTGAACCGGGATCTGTGGGATCCGCGTCTCTCTCTCTCTTCCGGCTTCTCCCTGTATCCCACTCTCCGGCGTGCTGACGTCACAAGGGGGCGGGGCCACGGTCACGTTCTCTAATTAACCAATTCTTATGGAACGCCCGTTGCCCTGGAAACCAGCTGTGGACGCGCATTAATCACGATTATGATCCCATAGAGAGAGTACTATCTTTAATAATGAGATAATATACTTATTATAGTTATGAGATAGTATACCATCTCATTATTATTATAGTTATGAGATAATATACAATCTCATTATTATTATAGTTATGAGATAATATACCATCTCATTATTATTATGAGATAATATACCATCTCATTATTATTATAGTTATGGGATAATATACCATCTCATTATTATTATAGTTATGAGATAGTATCAGGATCTTAATGTTTTCATCAGTGGCAGAAATGGGCTTTCATACTTTTCAATTTAAGATTAAATATCTCTATTTATATATAAATACATTTATATATATATATATATATAAATATATATCTAAATAAATATGAATACATACACTACCGTTCAAAAAGGTGGAAAAGGGTGTTCTGGACAGATGAATCCAAGTTTGAGGTGTTTGGATCACACAGAAGAACATTTGTGAGACGCAGAACAGGTGAAAAGATGCTGGAAGAGTGCCTGACACCATCTGTCAAGCATGGTGGAGGTCATGTGATGGTCTGGGGCTGCTTTGGTGCTGGGAAAGTGGGAGATTTGTACCAGGTCAAAGGGATTTTAAATAAGGAAGGCTATCACTCCATTTGGCAACGCCATGCCATACCCTGTGGGCAGCGCTTGATTGGAGCCAATGTCCTCCTCCAACAGGACAATGACCCAAAGCACACCTCCACATTGTGCAAGAACTCTTGAGGGAAGAAGCAGGCAGCTTGCTGTCTGTAATGGAGTGGCCAGTCACCAGACCTCAACCCCATTGAGCTGTTGTGGGAGCAGCTTGACCGTATGGTCCTCAAGAAGTGCCCATCAAGCCAATCCAACTGGTGGAGGTGCTTCAGGAAGCGTGGGGTGACATTTCAACAGATTACCTCAACAAATTAACAGCTAGAATGACAAAGGTCTGCAATGCTGTAATTGCTGCAAAAGGAGTATTCTTTGACGAAAGCAAAGTTTGAAGAAAAAAATGAATACTTCAAATACAAATCATTATTTCTAACCTTGTCAATGTCTTGACTATATTTTCTATACATTTTGCAACTCATTTGATAAATAAAAGTGTGAGTTTTCATGGAAAACACGAAATTGTCTGGGTGATCCCAAACTTTTGAACGGTAGTGTATATATATCATTATTGAATATTTTCTCTTTTCTATTGAGTCGACTGTTTATGGATCAAAACACCAGATCATCATTATTATTATTAATAGTCAATTGAAGGATGTTCTGTGTTCTTTGACTGGTAACTGGTGCAGATTTAAATCAGTTTATCAATGAAAGGAGACATTGAGATGTGTTCAGGGACTTCACCTATCATTTACCTTCAGTACTCGTGTTCATGGAGCAGAGCCTGAAGGCACCATGAGAACATTATCATTTACCTTCAGTACTCGTGTTCATAGAGCAGAGCCTGAAGGCACCATGAGTACATTATCATTTACCTTCAGTACTCGTGTTCATGGAGCAGAGCCTGAAGGCACCATGAGAACATTATCATTTACCTTCAGTACTCGTGTTCATGGAGCAGAGCCTGAAGGCACCATGAGTACATTATCATTTACCTTCAGTACTCGTGTTCATGGAGCAGAGCCTGAAGGCACCATGAGAACATTATCATTTACCTTCAGTACTCGTGTTCATGGAGCAGAGCCTGAAGGCACCATGAGAACATTATCATTTACCTTCAGTTCTCGTGTTCATGGAGCAGTGCCTGAAGGCACCATGAGAACATTATCATTTACCTTCAGTACTCGTGTTCATGGAGCAGAGCCTGAAGGCACCATGAAACATTATCATTTACCTTCAGTACTCGTGTTCATGGAGCAGAGCCTGAAGGCACCATGAGAACATTATCATTTACCTTCAGTACTCGTGTTCATGGAGCAGAGCCTGAAGGCACCATGAGAACATTATCATTTACCTTCAGTATTCGTGTTCATGGAGCAGAGCCTGAAGGCACCATGAGAACATTATCATTTACCTTCAGTACTCGTGTTCATGGAGCAGAGCCTGAAGGCACCATGAGAACATTATCATTTACCTTCAGTACTCGTGTTCATGGAGCAGAGCCTGAAGGCACCATGAGAACATTATCATTTACCTTCAGTACTCGTGTTCATGGAGCAGAGCCTGAAGGCACCATGAGAACATTATCATTTACCTTCAGTACTGTGTTCATGGAGCAGAGCCTGAAGGCACCATGAGAACATTATCATTTACCTTCAGTACTCGTGTTCATGGAGCAGAGCCTGAAGGCACCATGAGAACATTATCATTTACCTTCAGTACTCGTGTTCATGGAGCAGAGCCTGAAGGCACCATGAGAACATTATCATTTACCTTCAGTACTCGTGTTCATGGAGCAGAGCCTGAAGGCACCATGAGAACATTATCATTTACCTTCAGTACTCGTGTTCATGGAGCAGAGCCTGAAGGCACCATAACATTATCATTTACCTTCAGTTCTCGTGTTCATGGAGCAGAGCCTGAAGGCACCATGAGAACATTATCATTTACCTTCAGTACTCGTGTTCATGGAGCAGAGCCTGAAGGCACCATGAGAACATTATCATTTACCTTCAGTACTCGTGTTCATGGAGCAGAGCCTGAAGGCACCATGAGAACATTATCATTTACCTTCAGTACTCGTGTTCATGGAGCAGAGCCTGAAGGCACCATGAGAACATTATCATTTACCTTCAGTACTCGTGTTCATGGAGCAGAGCCTGAAGGCACCATGAGAACATTATCATTTACCTTCAGTTCTCGTGTTCATGGAGCAGTGCCTGAAGGCACCATGAGAACATTATCATTTACCTTCAGTACTCGTGTTCATGGAGCAGAGCCTGAAGGCACCATGAGAACATTATCATTTACCTTCAGTACTCGTGTTCATGGAGCAGAGCCTGAAGGCACCATGAGAACATTATCATTTACCTTCAGTACTCGTGTTCATGGAGCAGAGCCTGAAGGCACCATAACATTATCATTTACCTTCAGTTCTCGTGTTCATGGAGCAGCGCCTGAAGGCACCATGAGAACATTATCATTTACCTTCAGTACTGTGTTCATGGAGCAGAGCCTGAAGGCACCATGAGAACATTATCATTTACCTTCAGTACTCGTGTTCATGGAGCAGAGCCTGAAGGCACCATGAGAACATTATCATTTACCTTCAGTACTCGTGTTCATAGAGCAGAGCCTGAAGGCACCATGAGTACATTATCATTTACCTTCAGTACTCGTGTTCATGGAGCAGAGCCTGAAGGCACCATGAGTACATTATCATTTACCTTCAGTACTCGTGTTCATGGAGCAGAGCCTGAAGGCACCATGAGAACATTATCATTTACCTTCAGTTCTCGTGTTCATGGAGCAGTGCCTGAAGGCACCATGAGAACATTATCATTTACCTTCAGTACTCGTGTTCATGGAGCAGAGCCTGAAGGCACCATGAGAACATTATCATTTACCTTCAGTACTCGTGTTCATGGAGCAGAGCCTGAAGGCACCATAACAACATTATCATTTACCTTCAGTACTCGTGTTCATGGAGCAGAGCCTGAAGGCACCATGAGAACATTATCATTTACCTTCAGTACTCGTGTTCATGGAGCAGAGCCTGAAGGCACCATGAGAACATTATCATTTACCTTCAGTACTCGTGTTCATGGAGCAGAGCCTGAAGGCACCATAAGAACATTATCATTTACCTTCAGTACTCGTGTTCATGGAGCAGAGCCTGAAGGCACCATGAGAACATTATCATTTACCTTCAGTACTCGTGTTCATGGAGCAGAGCCTGAAGGCACCATGATAACATTATCATTTACCTTCAGTACTCGTGTTCATGGAGCAGCGCCTGAAGGCACCATGAGAACATTATCATTTACCTTCAGTACTCGTGTTCATGGAGCAGAGCCTGAAGGCACCGTGAGAACATTATCATTTACCTTCAGTACTCGTGTTCATGGAGCAGAGCCTGAAGGCACCATGAGAACATTATCATTTACCTTCAGTACTCGTGTTCATGGAGCAGAGCCTGAAGGCACCATAACATTATCATTTACCTTCAGTTCTCGTGTTCATGGAGCAGCGCCTGAAGGCACCATGAGAACATTATCATTTACCTTCAGTACTCGTGTTCATGGAGCAGAGCCTGAAGGCACCATGAGAACATTATCATTTACCTTCAGTTCTCGTGTTCATGGAGCAGTGCCTGAAGGCACCATGAGAACATTATCATTTACCTTCAGTACTCGTGTTCATGGAGCAGAGCCTGAAGGCACCGTGAGAACATTATCATTTACCTTCAGTACTCGTGTTCATGGAGCAGAGCCTGAAGGCACCATGAGAACATTATCATTTACCTTCAGTACTCGTGTTCATGGAGCAGAGCCTGAAGGCACCATAACATTATCATTTACCTTCAGTTCTCGTGTTCATGGAGCAGCGCCTGAAGGCACCATGAGAACATTATCATTTACCTTCAGTACTCGTGTTCATGGAGCAGAGCCTGAAGGCACCATGAGAACATTATCATTTACCTTCAGTACTCGTGTTCATGGAGCAGAGCCTGAAGGCACCATGAGAACATTATCATTTACCTTCAGTACTCGTGTTCATGGAGCAGAGCCTGAAGGCACCATGAGAACATTATCATTTACCTTCAGTTCTCGTGTTCATGGAGCAGTGCCTGAAGGCACCATGAGAACATTATCATTTACCTTCAGTACTCGTGTTCATGGAGCAGAGCCTGAAGGCACCATGAGAACATTATCATTTACCTTCAGTACTGTGTTCATGGAGCAGAGCCTGAAGGCACCATGAGAACATTATCATTTACCTTCAGTACTCGTGTTCATGGAGCAGAGCCTGAAGGCACCATAACATTATCATTTACCTTCAGTTCTCGTGTTCATGGAGCAGCGCCTGAAGGCACCATGAGAACATTATCATTTACCTTCAGTACTCGTGTTCATGGAGCAGAGCCTGAAGGCACCATGAGAACATTATCATTTACCTTCAGTACTCGTGTTCATGGAGCAGAGCCTGAAGGCACCATGAGAACATTATCATTTACCTTCAGTACTCGTGTTCATAGAGCAGAGCCTGAAGGCACCATGAGTACATTATCATTTACCTTCAGTACTCGTGTTCATGGAGCAGAGCCTGAAGGCACCATGAGTACATTATCATTTACCTTCAGTACTGTGTTCATGGAGCAGAGCCTGAAGGCACCATGAGAACATTATCATTTACCTTCAGTTCTCGTGTTCATGGAGCAGTGCCTGAAGGCACCATGAGAACATTATCATTTACCTTCAGTACTCGTGTTCATGGAGCAGAGCCTGAAGGCACCATGAGAACATTATCATTTACCTTCAGTACTCGTGTTCATGGAGCAGAGCCTGAAGGCACCATAACAACATTATCATTTACCTTCAGTACTGTGTTCATGGAGCAGAGCCTGAAGGCACCATGAGAACATTATCATTTACCTTCAGTACTCGTGTTCATGGAGCAGAGCCTGAAGGCACCATGAGAACATTATCATTTACCTTCAGTACTCGTGTTCATGGAGCAGAGCCTGAAGGCACCATGAGAACATTATCATTTACCTTCAGTACTCGTGTTCATGGAGCAGAGCCTGAAGGCACCATGAGAACATTATCATTTACCTTCAGTACTGTGTTCATGGAGCAGAGCCTGAAGGCACCATGAGAACATTATCATTTACCTTCAGTACTCGTGTTCATGGAGCAGAGCCTGAAGGCACCATGATAACATTATCATTTACCTTCAGTACTCGTGTTCATGGAGCAGAGCCTGAAGGCACCATGAGAACATTATCATTTACCTTCAGTACTCGTGTTCATGGAGCAGAGCCTGAAGGCACCATGAGAACATTATCATTTACCTTCAGTACTCGTGTTCATGGAGCAGAGCCTGAAGGCACCATGAGAACATTATCATTTACCTTCAGTACTCGTGTTCATGGAGCAGAGCCTGAAGGCACCATGAGAACATTATCATTTACCTTCAGTACTCGTGTTCATGGAGCAGAGCCTGAAGGCACCATGAGAACATTATCATTTACCTTCAGTACTCGTGTTCATGGAGCAGAGCCTGAAGGCACCATGAGAACATTATCATTTACCTTCAGTACTCGTGTTCATGGAGCAGAGCCTGAAGGCACCATGAGAACATTATCATTTACCTTCAGTACTCGTGTTCATGGAGCAGAGCCTGAAGGCACCATGAGAACATTATCATTTACCTTCAGTACTCGTGTTCATGGAGCAGAACCTGAAGGCACCATGAGAACATTATCATTTACCTTCAGTTCTCGTGTTCATGGAGCAGTGCCTGAAGGCACCATGAGAACATTATCATTTACCTTCAGTACTCGTGTTCATGGAGCAGAGCCTGAAGGCACCATGAGAACATTATCATTTACCTTCAGTACTCGTGTTCATGGAGCAGAGCCTGAAGGCACCATGAGAACATTATCATTTACCTTCAGTACTCGTGTTCATGGAGCAGAGCCTGAAGGCACCATAACATTATCATTTACCTTCAGTTCTCGTGTTCATGGAGCAGCGCCTGAAGGCACCATGAGAACATTATCATTTACCTTCAGTACTCGTGTTCATGGAGCAGAGCCTGAAGGCACCATGAGAACATTATCATTTACCTTCAGTACTCGTGTTCATGGAGCAGAGCCTGAAGGCACCATGAGAACATTATCATTTACCTTCAGTACTCGTGTTCATGGAGCAGAGCCTGAAGGCACCATGAGAACATTATCATTTACCTTCAGTACTCGTGTTCATGGAGCAGAGCCTGAAGGCACCATGAGAACATTATCATTTACCTTCAGTACTCGTGTTCATGGAGCAGAGCCTGAAGGCACCATGAGAACATTATCATTTACCTTCAGTACTTGTTCATGGAGCAGAGCCTGAAGGCACCATAACATTATCATTTACCTTCAGTTCTCGTGTTCATGGAGCAGCGCCTGAAGGCACCATGAGAACATTATCATTTACCTTCAGTACTCGTGTTCATGGAGCAGAGCCTGAAGGCACCATGATAACATTATCATTTACCTTCAGTACTCGTGTTCATGGAGCAGAGCCTGAAGGCACCATGAGAACATTATCATTTACCTTCAGTACTCGTGTTCATGGAGCAGAGCCTGAAGGCACCATGAGAACATTATCATTTACCTTCAGTACTCGTGTTCATGGAGCAGAGCCTGAAGGCACCATGAGAACATTATCATTTACCTTCAGTACTTGTGTTCATGGAGCAGAGCCTGAAGGCACCATGAGAACATTATCATTTACCTTCAGTACTCGTGTTCATGGAGCAGAGCCTGAAGGCACCATGAGAACATTATCATTTACCTTCAGTACTCGTGTTCATGGAGCAGAGCCTGAAGGCACCATGAGAACATTATCATTTACCTTCAGTACTCGTGTTCATAGAGCAGCGCCTGAAGGCACCATGAGAACATTATCATTTACCTTCAGTACTCGTGTTCAT
This sequence comes from Pseudoliparis swirei, assembly GCF_029220125.1. Lineage (NCBI taxonomy): Eukaryota > Metazoa > Chordata > Actinopteri > Perciformes > Liparidae > Pseudoliparis > Pseudoliparis swirei. The sequence goes on along the minus strand of NC_079391.1, from coordinate 34,057,718 downwards.
GGAGCAGAGCCTGAAGGCACCATGAGAACATTATCGTTCAACTTCAGCCAGTACTCGTGTTCACTGAGCAGAGCCTGAACGCACCATGAGAACGTTGTCACCTGGTTTCAGGAGGTCTGGAGACAAGCTTCAGTCTTTTTCTGAGGTGGAAAATGAGTTTCAGCATTTTATTGAAAGTAAGCAATAAATAATAGTGATAAAAGTCTTTTATAAGTCAGACTGTACATCATGGTTACAACAAGAGGGAATAAAACACATCTGTGCATACGAGACTAAAAGAGAAGCTTCACTACATGTTGGGCTGCGCTCCTCATGGAGAACCAGCAGGGGGGCGGGGCTACAGTCACAGGAGCAAACCGTGTGAGCGAGTAATAATAAATAACAACAAGACAACAGTTAAGCAGTAAGGCTCGATATGAAATCTTTGTAAAAAAAAAAGAAAGAAAAAGCGGATATATATATACGTATATATATTTATATAAATATATATACGGAGCCTTGAGGTCACGGGGTCGACTGAGGCCTCAGTGAAGTTGGTCCATCGGAGGAGTTTCCTCCAGTTATCCGTACAAGTCCTCCAGTACGGGAGAGAGAGAGAGAGAGTGTGTGTATGAGTGTGTGAAGAGGGGAAGTTACCACATGCATTGCATCTGAAAGAAGCCCTGTTGTTGTTGTTGTTGTTTCTTCCTCCACTACCGTTATATGGCTTTAATTCTTTAAAATCATTTTGGTTTTGTAGATATATATAAAATAAAGAAGAAAAGGAATCATCTACATCCGTGAGTCCTAGTGGCATCACACACACCTCACATGTGTACACACACACACAAACCACAGCTCACACCACGGCTCACACACACACACCTCACATGTACACACACCACGGCTCACACACGTATGTAAAGTCACTTCAGAGGTTAGAGGAACAAATATGTCGATAGATTATAAAAGATAAAACGTCTGGTAGAAATATACAAACTTCTCACGCCGCACAGTGGAGGAGGGTCTTTAGAGGAGGAGGATCTTTAGAGGAGGGGGAGGGTCTTTAGAGGAGGGGGAGGAGGATCTTTAGAGGAGGAGGGGGAGGGTCTTTAGAGGAGGAGGGTCTTTAGAGGAGGAGGGGGAGGAGGAGGAGGGTCTTTAGAGGAGGAGGAGGAGGGATTACAGAGTGATTCTAACACCATCAGACGTCCCGTTGGTTTACATCAATATAACATGTAGATATGAGACTGGAGAGGACTCAATGCGTCAGTTCATCATCCGGGTCTTGAAGGCTGGGAACTCATCCTCCTCTTCCTCACACCAGCTACCTATAGAGATAATGAGGATAAACTGAGAAGGAGAGAACGGACACCAGAGGAGAAGGGAGAGAGAGGAGAGGAGAGGAGAGAGCGATTATCACGATGCATTACCACATCGCATTAGAGGAAAGCTGCTTTACACGATACGCATTACCCTGGAAAAGAGCCACGTTCGCAGAAGACCACGATCGCGTATCACGCATTATCACGATACGCATTACACGATCGCATTACCGATCGCATTACTCACGATTACCACGCATTATCACGATACGCATTATCACGATCGCATTATCACGATCGCGTACACGACATTACCACGACACGCATTATCACGACACGCATTATCACGATCGCATTATCACGATCGCGTTACACGTCGCATTATCACGATCGCATTATCACGATACGCTTTATCACGATCGCGTATCACGATACGCTTTATCACGACACGCATTATCACGATACGCATTATCACGACACGATCGCATTACACGATACGCTTTATCACGATCGCATTATCACGACACGCATTACCACGATACGCATTATCACGATACGCTTTATCACGATACGCATTATCACGATACGCATTACCACGATACGCATTACCACGATACGCATTACCACGATACGCATTATCACGATACGCATTATCACGATACGCATTATCACGATACGCATTACCACGATACGCATTATCACGATACGCTTTATCACGATACGCTTTATCACGATACGCATTATCACGATACGCATTACCACGATACGCATTACCACGATACGCTTTATCACGCGATCGCATTACCACGATACGCATTACCACGATACGCATTACCACGATACGCATTACCACGATACGCATTATCACGATACGCTTTATCACGATACGCTTTATCACGATACGCATTATCACGATACGCATTACACGATACGCATTATCACGATACGCTTTATCACGATACGCATTATCACGATACGCATTACCACGATACGCATTATCACGATACACTTTATCACGATACGCATTATCACGATACGCATTACCACGATACGATCGCTTATCACGATACGCTTTATCACGATCGCATTATCACGATACGCATTATCACGATACGCATTATCACGACATTACCACGATCGCATTATCACGACGCTTTATCACGACGCATTACCACGATACGCATTATCACGATACGCATTTATCACGATTATCACGTCGCATTACCACGATACGATTATCACGATACGCATTATCACGATACGCTTTATCACGATACGCTTTATCACGACACGACACGATACGCATTATCACGATACGCATTATCACGATACGCATTACCACGATACGCATTATCACGATACGCATTACCACGATACGCATTACCACGATACGCATTATCACGATACGCATTATCACGATACGCTTTATCACGATACGCTTTATCACGATACGCATTATCACGATACGCATTACCACGATACGCATTACCACGATACGCATTACCACGATACGCTTTACCACGATACGCTTTACCACGATACGCATTATCACGATACGCATTACCACGATACGCATTACCACGATACGCATTACCACGATCGCGTACCACGATCGCATTTACCACGATACGCTTTACCACGATACGCTTTACCACGATACGCATTATCACGATCGCATTACCACGACACGATCGCACGATACGCATTACCACGATACGCATTATCACGATACGCATTAGCACGATACGCATTAGCACGATACGCATTAGCACGATACGCATTAGCACGATACGCATTATCACGATACGCATTATCACGATACGCATTATCACGATACGCATTAGCACGATACGCATTATCACGATACGCATTAGCACGATACGCATTAGCACGCCCCTGGTGAGTCGGTGCTTACCGTGGGTCAACACGAGTAGGTCCTGACCGTGGCCACATCCAGCCGCTGTATCGACTGACTTCCTGTTTCCATGTTGGCAGAATCACATGCAGAGACGTGCCGTTAGTCACAGCATCGAACACACGGCACCAAGCCATTCAGGGAGGAGCACACACACACACACTACCTTCCATCGGGCTCCTCTTTGGCTGGGGGGAGGGAGACCCCGCGCCGCCGCCGGTCACCCGGAAGTTGGCGGGCAGAGTATCGGACGCCCCCAGAGACATCTCCCTCATGTCTTTGGGCCTGAACTTCTTCCTCCATGAGGGAGCTCGATGGAAGTTCTTATCGTCATCCTGGGGGAGAGAGAGAGAGAGAGAGGGGTGGAGAGAGAGAGAGAGAGAGGTGGAGAGAGAGAGAGGTGGAGAGAGAGAGAGAGGGGGGTGAAGAGAGAGAGGGGTGGAGAGAGAGAGAGAGGGGGGTAGAGAGAGAGGGGGGTGAAGAGAGAGAGAGAGTTTAAAAACAAACATGATTCCTCACTCAAGTCTGTGTTCTCTGTGTTCCTCACCTCCTCTGTCCTCCGGTCGGTGCCGATGGCCAGAAGGACGTTGTATTCACGCTCGAGAGCCGCTCGGGCCTGGAAGAGGAGGAGTCCAGTTATACATGTGATCAATGGCCATGAGACGGTGAAGGAAAAGACCTCTCCGGGTACCGAGCATCGCTCGTACCGCTCGGACCCGCATGAGGTCGCACGTTGCCGTGATTTCCCGCGTGAGGTCACATGTTGCCGTGGTTACCCGCATGAGGTCACACGTTGCCGTGGTTAACCGCATGAGGTCACATTGCCGTGGTTAACCGCATAAGGTCACATTGCTGTGGTTAACCGTGTGAGGTCACGTTGCCGTGGTTACCTGTGTGTTCTGCGTGGGGATCTGCAGCAGCAGCGCCAGCGCGTTGTGGTCGAAGGTCTCGTCCAAGGCGAGCAGCGCCCCGTGCATGCCGCTCTCAGAGAGGTGGACGCTGTACTCCTTCAGCCCGATGGCCTGAATCCAGCTGACCACGCGCTCGTTGCTCCACACCAGGACCTCTGAGGGGGAGCACAGCATGAGGAGGACGTCCGCTCTGAAGGTCACAGGGACGACCTTCAGGCCAACGTGGGATCACCTTGGAGGTCCAGCAGGGACGCCTCCCGTCTCCTCTCCAGCTCCTTCCTGTCGTAGTTCAGCCTCCTCAGAGACATCACGGCGCACTGGAAACTGTTCCTGGGGACCAACAAGCAGGTGTTGTTGTTTATGTTGTTGTTTATGGGGATGAATTCATTGTGGACTTTGTTCTCTTCAAATGACCAGGAAGCTTTCCAGTTCGTCATCAAGAGAACACTCGACGGAATATGCAAATGAGACGGTACATATGCAAATGAGACAGTACATATGCAAATGAGACGGCACATATGTAAATGAGACAGTACACATGCACATGACAGTATACATGTAAATGCGACGTTAAACATGCAAATGAGACGGTACATATGCAAATGAGACAGTATACATGCACATGAGACAGTATACATGCAAATGAGACACTAAATATGCAAATGAGACGGTACATATGCAAATGAGATGTTAAATATGCAAATGAGACGGTACATATGCAAATGAGACAGTACGCATGCACATGAGACGTTACATATGTGCTATGTGATATTGTGGTCTGTACCTGTGGAAGCTGTCCACCATCTTGAGCTGGCCTCGCAGGTCCTTCTTGGTGAGGTGGTCCAGCATGCGGGCGTCCACCAGCGACTCCATGAAGTAGGACCGGTACTGGGGCAGGCCCAGGCTGGGCAGCCACTCATTACCGATCCACTCGTGGTTCATGTCTCCGTAGGCCAGCGTCTGGAGCCAGAGGAAATACCACGATGATGTCATACTGTAGGACAGTCTGTGATGATGTCATCATACTGTAGGACAGTCTGTGACGATGTCATCAGACTGAAGGACAGTCTGTGATGATGTCATCATACTGTAGGACAGTCTGTGATGATGTCATCATACTGTAGGACAGTCTGTGATGATGTCATCATATTGTAGGACAGTCTGTGATGATGTCATCAGACTGAAGGACAGTCTGTGATGATGTCATCATATCGTAGGACAGTCTGTGATGATGTCATCATACTGTAGGACAGTCTGTGATGATGTCATCAGACTGAAGGACAGTCTGTGATGATGTCATTCAGACTGAAGGACAGTCTGTGATGATGTCATCATACTGTAGGACAGTCTGTGATGATGTCATCAGACTGAAGGACAGTCTGTGATGATGTCATCAGACTGAAGGACAGTCTGTGATGATGTCATCATACTGTAGGACAGTCTGTGATGATGTCATCATACTGTAGGACAGTCTGTGATGATGTCATCAGACTGAAGGACAGTCTGTGATGATGTCATCATACTGTAGGACAGTCTGTGATGATGTCATCATACTGTAGGACAGTCTGTGATGATGTCATCATATTGTAGGACAGTCTGTGATGATGTCATCAGACTGAAGGACAGTCTGTGATGATGTCATCATACTGTAGGACAGTCTGTGATGATGTCATACTGTAGGACAGTCTGTGATGATGTCATCATATTGTAGGACAGTCTGTGATGATGTCATCAGACTGAAGGACAGTCTGTGATGATGTCATACTGTAGGACAGTCTGTGATGATGTCATCATATTGTAGGACAGTCTGTGATGATGTCATCATACTGTAGGACAGTCTGTGATGATGTCATCATACTGTAGGACAGCTGTTCCTCCTGTGTTTTTAAATCATAAAGCCGACGACGATTATACTTTTAATGCTTTCATTGTATGAAATTAATTCTCTTTAATGTATCCGTTTACTCTTTGAGGTTGTTGTTGTTATTATTGACACAGAAAACACAACTTGTTGGATGTTCTTCTTGGTTTGAGGTAAACTCTTTAGAGTAGTCATCACTTTGCTTAATGAGGATTATTAAGGAGCATAAAGCTCTGAAGGTCCTTGAAGGCTCCGATGTTCAGCAGGTCGTTCATACGAGTGAGAAGAGAATCAGACTCTTAAAGGTGCAGTACGCTGACTAGAGGGGGGGGGGGTGCAAACCTGGGCCCAGCTGCCCTCGTCATCCTCCTGGTGTTAGCGTGGTTAGAGTGAGCGTGGTGACAAGAGCAGAGAGGTGAGGGGTTAGTGAGGCAGCAGCCCGCTCAACAACAACAACAACAACAACTCATTAACTTACGGTGATGTCATGGATGAAATACTCTATTGTGACTGGATACCATTATATTATCTTATTGATCAATGCATCTCCTAAAATCATCCCTCAATGTTCAGGGAATAAATTCAGAACCTTTAAACTGAAGTTTCCTCACAAAGTTTTGATATCATCTCTTGATATAATCTCTTCCTGCAGCCGCCGGTCAATGAAATACAGAAGTCAATAAATAGTTACAATAAGTAAATAAATAAAGCTCGTTACAGTAAACACGTCTACGGGTCAACAAACAGAACAGAAGCTCCTCCCCCTTCACAACACCTGGGTCACGACATTTACAGACGAAAACACAGTAGCCACACACACACACACCGACACGTAACACACAAAACTACCACCGAGGGGACCGAGTGGACACAGGACTTCTAAAGGTCTCGTTTCAAGTTGCCCAATGAGACTCCAGGAGGCCTGATCAGTGATCAATAAGTATTATTAGTAATGTTGGAGGTCCAGACGGCCCTGAAGGCAACTTGCTACGAGAGCGTCCAATCAGAGGAGACTAACCGTGGGAGGCGTGGCTGCCAAGCGCTCCATTTCTTCATGAGTGAGCCACACGTTTCCTGTGGTCTGAACATCCCACAACAAGCCCCGCCCCCACCCACCCCAACCAATCACAAGAGAGAGTGAAGAGAGCGATGAAGGAGAAGAAGAGAGCGGGAGAGAAGAGAAAAGGTTAGTGAAAGGGTTAAAAATCAGAGTTTGATTAGTTAGTGAATGTTAAAATGCATCGTGTGTGTGTGTGTGTGTCTGTAGGTATGTGTGTGTGTCTGTTGGTATGTGTGTCTGTAGGTATGTGTGTGTGTAGGTGTGTGTGTGTCTGTAGGTATGTGTGTGTCTGTAGGTATGTGTGTGTGTGTCTGTTGGTATGTGTGTCTGTAGGTATGTGTGTGTGTAGGTATGTGTGTCTGTAGGTATGTGTGTCTGTAGGTGTGTGTGTGTGTGTGTGTGTGTGTGTGTGTGTGTCTGTAGGTGTGTGTCTGTAGGTATGTGTGTGTGTGTCTGTAGGTATGTGTGTGTGTGTGTGTCTGTAGGTATGTGTGTGTGTAGGTGTGTGTGTGTCTGTAGGTATGTGTGTGTGTGTCTGTAGGTATGTGTGTCTGTAGGTGTGTGTGTGTCTGTAGGTGTGTGTGTCTGTTGGTATGTGTGTCTGTAGGTATGTGTGTCTGTAGGTATGTGTCTGTTGGTATGTGTGTCTGTAGGTATGTGTGTGTCTGTTGGTATGTGTGTCTGTAGGTATGTGTGTGTAGGTGTGTGTGTGTGTGTGTGTAGGTGTGTGTGTCTGTTGGTATGTGTGTCTGTAGGTATGTGTGTGTGTGTCTGTAGGTATGTGTGTCTGTAGGTATGTGTGTGTCTGTAGGTATGTGTGTGTGTGTGTGTGTGTGTGTGTGTGTCTGTAGGTATGTGTGTTTGTAGGTATGTGTGTTTGTAGGTGTGTGTGTCTGTAGGTATGTGTGTGTGTGTGTCTGTAGGTATGTAGTGTGTGTCTGTAGGTGTGTGTGTAGGTGTGTGTGTGTCTGTAGGTATGTGTGTGTGTGTGTGTGTCTGTAGGTATGTGTGTGTGTAGGTGTGTGTGTGTGTGTATGTAGGTATGTGTGTGTGTAGGTGTGTGTGTCTGTACCTACCATACCTACGTATGTGTGTGTGTGTGTCTGTTGGTATGTGTGTCTGTAGGTATGTGTGTGTGTAGGTGTGTGTGTAGGTATGTGTGTGTAGGTGTGTGTGTGTGTGTGTGTGTAGGTCTGAGGTGGGTGGCTGTGTGTGTGTGTGTGTGTACGGTCTGGAGGTGGGCTGTGTGTGTGTGTGTGTGTGTGTGTGTGTGTGTGTGTACCGGTCTGGAGGTGGGCGGGGCTGTGTGTGTGTGTGTGTGTGGTCTGAGGTGGGCGGGCTGTGTGTGTGTGTGTGTACCGGTCTGAGGTGGGCGGGCTGTGTGTGTGTGTGTGTACCGGTCTGGAGGTGGGCGGGGCTGTGTGTGTGTGTGTGTGTACCGGTCTGGAGGTGGGCGGGGCTGTGTGTGTGTGTGTGTACTGTCTGGAGGTGGGCGGGCTGTGTGTGTGTGTGTGTACCGGTCTGGAGGTGGGCGGGCTGTGTGTGTGTGTGTGTGTACGGTCTGGAGGTGGGCGGGGCTGTGTGTGTGTGTGTACGGTCTGGAGGTGGGCGGGCTGTGTGTGTGTGTGTCTGAGGTGGCGCGGGCTGTGTGTGTACACCGGTCTGGAGGTGGGCGGGCTGTGTGTGTGTGTGTGTACCGTCTGGAGGTGGGCGGGCTGTGTGTGTGTGTGTATACCGTCTGGAGGTGGGCGGGCTGTGTGTGTGTGTGTGTACGGTCTGGAGGTGGGCGGGCTGTGTGTGTGTGTGTGTACCGGTCTGGAGGTGGGCGGGGCTGTGTGTGTGTGTACCGGTCTGGAGGTGGGCGGGGCTGTGTGTGTGTGTGTGTGTACCGGTCTGGAGGTGGGCGGGGCTGTGTGTGTGTGTGTGTGTACCGGTCTGGAGGTGGGCGGGGCTGTGTGTGTGTGTGTGTGTACCGGTCTGGAGGTGGGCGGGGCTGACGGGCTGCTGAGGGACATGATCTCCTGGATGGCGAGCCTCAGCTTCAGGCGGTGCAGCGGGTTGCTGATGCCGATCTCTCTCTGGATCTCCGTGTCCGACAGCGCCGACATGATGGCGCCGCTCTTCACGTTGGCGCGGCACGCCGCCACGTACCAGGCCGGCATGCCCACCCACAGCTGGGGAGAGCGCTCAAGTTTACTGAGCCTGAAGGCATCACGAGAACGTCATCATTTAACTTCAGTACTCATGTTCACTGAGCAGAGCCTGAAGGCATCACGAGAACGTCATCATTTAACTTCAGTACTCATGTTCACTGAGCAGAGCCTGAAGGCATCACGAGAACATCATCATTTAACTTCAGTACTCATGTTCACTGAGCAGAGCCTGAAGGCATCACGAGAACGTCATCATTTAACTTCAGTACTCATGTTCACTAAGCAGAGCCTGAAGGCATCACAAGAACGTCATTTAACTTCAGTACTCATGTTCACTAAGCAGAGCCTGAAGGCATCACGAGAACGTCATCATTTAACTTCAGTACTCATGTTCACTGAGCAGAGCCTGAAGGCATCACGAGAATGTCATCATTTAACTTCAGTACTCATGTTCACTAAGCAGAGCCTGAAGGCATCACAATGTCGTACCTCCAGCCACACCACGACCGTGGGCCCGTCCCACTGGGCGAAGGGGAGGCCCTGCATGCGAGCTTCCTCCAGGAGTTCATGCCTGAGACAAAAACAAACATGAAACACGACATACGCAGAACACACAGCGTCCTCATGACAGAGCAGTCCACCCTCTGGAACAGGACATGCATCCTCACAGCGGAGCGAGAGGTGGAGGGGAAACAAAGCAGCTGAAACCAGAGACGACACCTCTGGAAAACCTCTGGACAGAAGCATGGCCGCTCGGGGCCCCTCAAGACCCCTCAGGACCCCTCCAGGCCCGCCAGGTGTCAGCAGACTCCTGGCGGGCCTCTGGGAGCCTTAAGGTCTGGGTGGAGCAGCGGGACAGTCGGGTGCATTCCTCAGCGACTGCAGGGGGCGGGGCATGCAGAGAGGGAGGAGCCTCCTAATGTCTGCTCATCGTTCATGCACACAGGATCCTCAGAGCCGCTCTGAGGCGCAGTGAGGGCTGGCACCACTAGACGGCGCTGTGGGCCACGAGTCTCCTGAAGGCATCACGTCTTAATGAGCTTCACGAGTTTCCTCTTCGTGCATCTTTCAGGTTTCTATTGTTCAGGACGATTACGTTATTCATTTCATCTCAATAATAAATAAATATTAATTCATAAAAAAAGAAAATGTATATATAAATATCTATTTATAAATAAATATCTAATTATATTTTGTATACATACATTTATTAATTAAAAAATAAATATATTTATTCATAAGTGTATATCATTATATTTATAAATACAAATCATTATATTTATTTATAAATATTTTAAAATATATTTTATATATATATATATGTTGTATATATTTATATAATAGTATTGCCATTTCTTTAAGTTTGGCACCTGGGACTCTGTTTTTCTTCTGCTATATTAAATACTGATGTAAATAAAATGAAATAAGTTCCAACTAAACCAATGAGCGGGCTTCTGTCCAGAAGTTTGAATTCATCAATAACACACCTGTTAGTTTCCCATCGTAAACGTCATGCTCCAAAAGGAAAACTGAGAGGAAAATGGGCCACTCACTAAAAAGCAGCGCACACACACACAAACACACTCCTGTTAGTTAAGCTGCTGTGTGGAGAGCAGGTAAAGAGCAGCGTGAAAGCCTTCAGGCAGTGGGAGGGACGCGCCACTTGGGGTCCTCTGAAGAGGAGCAGAGCAACGTGAGCCAACTTACCCCGTCTTGGGACTGAGTGAGAGGATGATACAAAATAAAGAGGATGAGTTACTGAATGGGCTGCGTGGAAGCAAAACAAATCAACAGGGTTCTACTCATCAGAGGGGAAAGAGGCGTGAGGTGAAGAGCAGTGAGGAGGAGGAGGAGGAGGAGCCTGGACAGCAGAAACCATGGCTCCACCTCCCAGCCGTGTGTACTGATGTGTGGGTCAACATGTTGCATCATCACGGATCAATAACGAAGGACTCCCGATCACGTTGGAGTCTACCGATAACCATCGTCATGGAAACCGGACGACCCTTTGATGTTTAAACTGTGTGAACCACTCACTGAGGCTCGTCATCAAACTGTGTGTGTGTGAGTGTGTCTCTGTCTCTGTGTGTGTGTCTGTGTGTGTGTGTCTCTGTGTGTGCGTCTGTGTGTGTGTGTGTCTGTGTGTGTGCGTCTGTCTCTGTGTGTGTGTGTCTGTGTGTCTCTGTGTGTGTCTCTGTGTGTGTCTCTGTGTGTCTCTGTCTCTGTGTGTGTGTGTCTCTCTGTGTGTGTGTCTGTGTCTCTGTGTGTGTGTCTCTGTGTGTGTCTATGTGTGTGTCTCTGTGTGTGTGTCTCTGTGTGTGTGCGTCTGTGTGTGTCTCTGTGTGTGTGTCTCTGTGTGTGTGTCTGTGTGTGTGCGTCTGTCTCAGTTAGTGTGTGTCTGTGTGTCTCTGTGTGTGTCTATGTCTCTGTGTGTGTGTGTGTCTCTGTGTGTCTCTGTCTCTGTGTGTGTGTCTCTGTGTGTGTGTCTCTGTGTGTGTGTCTCTGTGTGTGTGTGTGTGTGACCCACTTCTTCTGCAGCTTCCTGTTCTTCTCCCCCAGGCCGTCCTTCGGGGCGCTCTCTGCCTCCGGGGTGCCAGCTGGGAACAGAGAACACAGGCGAGGCGTTCAGGGACGTCGCGGCGACACGGTGCCACGACGTCCACGCGACCAGGAGCCCTGACCTTGCGCCTCCTTGGCGGGGGGCTGGCCCTTCTCCTTCTTGCCGAAGAGGCGCCCGATGGAGGACTTGATGCTCTTCTTCTTGGCCGCCTTGTTCAGGGAGTCCTGGCTGCTGCTGCTGCTGCTGGGGTCGCTGCCCGGGTCCTGCAGGCCCGCCAGGCTGCGGACCAGAACCAGAACCGTTAGACGCCACGCGGGGGCAGGGCCGGCTCAGAGGGCCGGGTCTTACCCGCGGAGGTCCCGGATGTCCTCGTGGCTGGCGGTGTGCCCCGCCTCCCGGCTCAGGCGCATGGAGCGCGGCGTGGAGGGCGGAGACGTCTCACAGTGGACGGAGGCCTTGTCGTCCTGGGAGGAGGGGGGGGGGGCAGTGTGAGGACAGGCAGCGGCAAGGACACCCGGCATCACACACACACACCTCTAAAGTTACTTTGAGTCAGAGTGAATCCCAGAGCTGGGCGGTGAACCTCGTGGACGACACAATGTCTTCTATATTATTTCTACTTTAATGACATGATATAGAATACATACACTACCGTTCAAAAGTTTGGGATCACTTAGAAATGTCCTTATTTTTCAAAGAAAAGCATTGTTTTTTTCAATGAAGATAACATTAAATCAATCAGAAATACACTCTATACATTGTTAATGTGGTAAATGACTATTCTAGGTGGAAACGTCTGGTTTCTAATGAAATATCTCCAGAGGTGTATAGAGGCCCATTTCCATCAACTATCTCTCCAGTGTTCTAATGGTACATTGTGTTTGATCATCGCCTTAGAAGACTAATGGATGATTAGAAAACCCTTGAAAACCCTTGTGCAATTATGTTAGCACAGCTGAAAACTGTTTTGCTGATGAGAGAAGCTATGAAACTGGCCTTCCTTTGAGCTAGTTGATTATCTGGAGCATCACATTTGTGGGTTCGATAAGACTCTCAAAATGGCCAGAAAAAAAGAACTTTCATGTGAAACTCGCCAGTCTATTCTTGTTCTTAGAAATGAAGGCTATTCCATGCGAGAAATTGCAAAGAAACTGAACATTTCCTCCAGCGGTGTGTACTACTCCCTTCAGAGAACAGCACAAACGGGCTCTAACCAGAGCAGAAAGAGAAGTGGGAGGCCCCGGTGCACAACTCAGCAAGAAGACAAGTACATTAGAGTCTCTAGTTTGAGAAAGAGACGCCTCACAGGTCCTCAACTGGCAGCTTCTTTAAATGGTACCCGCTAAACGCCAGTGTCAACGTCGACAGTGAAGAGGCGACTCCGGGATGCTGGCCTTCTAGGCAGAGTGGCAAAGAAAAGCCATATCTGAGACTGGCCAATCAAAAGAAAAGATTGGTATGGGCAAAAGAACACAGGCATTGGACAGAGGAAGATTGGAAAAGGTGTTCTGGACAGATGAATCCAAGTTTGAGGTGTTTGGATCACACAGAAGAACATTTGTGAGACGCAGAACAGGTGAAAAGATGCTGGAAGAGTGCCTGACACCATCTGTCAAGCATGGTGGAGGTCATGTGATGGTCTGGGGCTGCTTTGGTGCTGGGAAAGTGGGAGATTTGTACCAGGTAAAAGGGATTTTAAATAAGGAAGGCTATCACTCCATTTTGCAACGCCATGCCATACCCTGTGGGCAGCGCTTGATTGGAGCCAATGTCCTCCTCCAACAGGACAATGACCCAAAGCACACCTCCAAATTGTGAAGAACTCTTGAGGGAAGAAGCAGGCAGCTTGCTGTCTGTAATGGAGTGGCCAGTCACCAGATCTCAACCATTGAGCTGTTGTGGGAGCAGCTTGACCGTATGGTCCTCAAGAAGTGTCCATCAAGCCAATCCAACTTGTGGAGGTGCTTCAGGAAGCGTGGGGTGACATGTCAACAGATTACCTCAACAAATTAACAGCTAGAATGACAAAGGTCTGCAATGCTGGAATTGCTGCAAAAGGAGCATTCTTTGACGAAAGCAAAGTTTGAAGAAAAAAAGTAATACTTCAAATAAACATCATTATTTCTAACCTTGTCAATGTCTTGACTATATTTTCTATACATTTTGCAACTCATTTGATAAATAAAAGTGTGAGTTTTCATGGAAAACACGAAATTGTCTGGGTGATCCCAAACTTTTGAACGGTAGTGTATCTACAACGGGGGGGGGGACTTTGTCACCACATCCACGTCGTTTGAAGCCTCAAAGCTTTTAGAACCACAACTACAGTCATTTTATTGTTCTGACCACAAATCTAAATAATGATAATAAACAGTTTAAGAACAAAAGGTCCTCCGCTCTGACTCAGCCCTGTAATGATAGTAATAACAAATATACATTGTCATTATATATAATATGGTTAAAGTCATTCATGAACCAACTTTGTTGCCTGAACAGTCCTCATGGACTTGTCCTTGAATCTGTTCTGTCTCTCCCTGTTTGTCACGATACTCACATTATAACTTCTATACATACCTGCCATAAATATCATGATACCCGATACGATAAAAACAATATGGTACCATAAATACGAGACTGGTATATTTATCTATAATAGTAATAAATAAATCATCTGTATGGTTCACTTTTTACCAACTTGTTCAACACTTAACAGATGACAGTAATATTAGTATTAATATGAAACTACATGGTTCCATCATAGCATTGATTATCACTATGAGGCCGTTAGTCTCTGACCAGATGATACTCAGTTCATCAGGATGAGCAGCTGGAGTTACACAACTTTACAGACTGAAACATTTACCTTCTGGCATCTTTTTTTTTTAAGCCGAAGACGGTATCTAAAGATCCGCCTCTTTACGCCACTCGCTGTGAGCGCAGTGCAGACAGCATTTAATGAAGTATCGATACTAAAAATATGCTAAGTCACATGGTGTTTAACGTACGGGTACTTTGTTAGCATCGCTACACCGTGCAGCGTGACAGCAGCAGATGTAGCGGACTAACATTCAAGCTAACCTGAACCAACAAACGCTGAAGACAACTGAACGCTGATTGGCCGAGACGCGACATGTCCCATCAAAGATGTTTTATTGTGAAGAGCACCACTTCACATTTTCTCCGCGTTTCACTGCAATCTCAACGGCAGCGGGCCAGGTGACACCCCCCCCCCCCCCCCCCCCCAAAAACAAAAACTCTTCGGAACAGATTTGCGTCCGTCACTTCCGCCAAGTGGTTAACGTCAGTGTTCCATTTGATACAGACTTATCAGCCACGCAGTGCACCACAGATGTCTCTGTATTGCAGTGTCCGGTAGTAGACACAGCCACGGTGAATCCCGTTAGTCTGTGAAGAGTTTCCTCTGAACAGGAGCTCTAGTTTACCTTCCTGCGGTGCTTGCGCAGGTCGCTAGGCTGAAGCGGGCAAGGAAAGAGGAGAGAGGAGACAAAACAAGCTGTTAGTGAGACTCACAACACACACACAGACACACACACACACACAGTAGACGTGCAGCAGTGCTTTGGAAAGCCTGAAGAGACACAGCAAAAAGCTGGAGGTCGGGTCGGTGCAGCCTGGGTCTAAAGCCGAGGAAGAGGAGCAAGAGGCAGCTGAGGAAGAGGAGGAGGCAGCTGAGCAAGAGGGAGCTGAGGAGGAGGAGGAGGAGGCAGCTGAGGAAGAGGGAGCTGAGGAAGAGGAGGCAGCTGAGGAGGAGGCAGCTGAGGAAGAGGGAGCTGAGGAGGAGGAGGAGGCAGCTGTTCAGGTGTTGACGTTCTCTCGGGCTCAACGTGCCGGTCGTTATTCTTCTTCTCGCCACCAGAGGGCGCACACACTAACTGAACTGTGGAGAAGGCAAAACGCCATAAAGTGACCTCCAGGACCAGGGAACCAATCAGCTGTTCACAGGCACCTGGAAGGGGAGGAGTCACTGCAGACGCGAGTGTTCAGGAGCTCCACTGGTTTTGCTTTACATGAAATTAATAAAACACAAAGTGTGGCACCTGAGTTCCTGAAGCAGAAGCTGCTCCTCATACTTTCCACTGCAGCTACAAAGAGGGGCTCCTCCTGTTAACTCCTCCTCCTCCTGTTGTTAACTCCTCCTCATGTCTACTTGGGTTCCTACAGAAGAAGGTAAAGCTCTGATTGGTTGATCCTCGTCACGTGACAGAACAGCTGACTGAGCTTTGAACCGATGGATTTGAGGCAAAGAGACTCGTGATCGGCCTTTAGGAGGAGGAGGAGGAGGAGGAGGAGGCAGACTGCACCCACCCGGGGAGGGAGGATGGGAGCTGTAGGTACCTGGAGGTAGGGAGCAACGCTACAGGCATGAGGGGGGGGGGCACCAGTGACTGTCTGCTGGGAGAGGGAGGGGTCATAGTGCTACTACACACACACCGGGGGGACTTTACCAAGGTCATGACCCCCATGCAGTCCAGCTCTCTGTTGGGGCTGCGGGGGACCCGTCTGGGGGTGGAGCCTCCGGAGCCGGGCGGGGAGCCGCCCAGCGAGGGGGGGATGGAGCCCGTGGAGCGGTAGTGGCCCCCCAGGCCGTCGCCCACCCGGTACTCGATCTCCTCGGCCCGGATGGCCGTGTTCTCCTTCTCCTCCTGGATCATCCTGCAGCCGAGGAGGAGGAGGCGTTAAACCCTCAGAACCACAGACACGTCTTCTTTAGACAAACCCAACACATCAACCGGGAGCCGTCAGAAGCTCCTCTATCCGATGGTCCTCAAACGCACCGTGTGTGACGAGCTTCATTCGCAAAAAACTTAAATTGTGATATTTCGTCTTTTTTTAAGCATTTGAAATCTCTCAAATAAACTGTAGTTCTGTGGATAAACATCCCGTAGCTCAGAGGAACTAGAGTCACGTGACCGACTAACTAACTAAGCCACGCCTCCGTTGTTTTAAATCTATGACATAAACCGTTTCCTCTGCTTCCAGAGAGGAGCGGGGCTTTTACTTTGAAGGGCGCGTGGTACCTGATCTCGTTGTTGATGGCGTCCAGCTGCTCCTGCAGCATGAGGGCCAGCGTCTGGGCGTCGGCCTGGCCCCCGGGGGACAGCAGGTCCACCGAGCCGAACAGCGCCTCGTCCTCCAGGTCCGACGCCTCCAGCTCGCCCTCGAAGGCCTGAGCCACGCTGGCCAGGACGCTGGCCTGCTGCATGCGCTCCCACTCCTGCTCATTCAGGGTCTGCACCTGGGAGAGAGAGGGAGAGAGGGGAGGGGAGGGGAGAGAGGAGGGAGGAGAGAGGAGGGGAGAGGGAGGGAGAGGGAGAGGAGAGAGAGGAAGGAGGGAGAGAGGGGGGAGGAGAGAGCGAGGGGGAGAGGGAGAGAGGCAGGGAGCGAGAGAGGGAGAGGGAGGCAGGGAGGGGGAGAGAGAGAGAGGAAGAGAGAGAGGTAGGGAGGGAGAGAGAGGGAGGGAGAGAGAGGGAGGGAGAGAGGGGGGGAGAGAGAGAGAGAGGGAGAGAGAGAGGAAGGAGAGGGAGAGAGAGGGGGGAGAGAGAGAGGGAGGGAGAGAGAAGGAGGGGAGAGGAAGAGGGAGGGGAGAGGGAGAGAGAGGGAGGGAGAGAGAAGGAGGGGAGAGGAAGAGGAGGGGGGGAGGGAGAGGAAGAGGGGAGGAGAGAGAGAGGGAGGGCGAGAGGGAGGGGAGAGAGGGGGGGAGAGGCAGGAGAGAGAGAGGGGGAGAGAGGAGAGAGAGGGGGGGAGAGAGAGAGAGGAGAGGCAGGAGAGAGAGGGGGAGAGGGGAGGAGGGGGGGGAGGAAGAGGAGGGGAGGGGGGGGGAGAGGGAGAGGAGGAGAGAGGAGGGGAGAGAGGGAGAGAGAGAGGGGGGGAGAGAGAGGGGGGGAGAGAGAGAGAGGGGGAGGGAAAGAGAGAGATGGGGTGGGGGAGAGGGGGAGGGAGAGAGAAAGAGGGAATGAGGGAGACAGGGAGACAGAGAGAGGGAGAGCTGGCGGTTAGCCGGGTCCCTGAATGCACCGCGGCCTCTGGTGACTCGGTGACTTACATGTTGCTGTCCAGACGAAGCAAACAGAGAAACAGAAACAGGAGAACATTAAAGAAGAAAAGAGGAGAAGATCAGAAATAAACGATGTGGAGCCGTGAGACGCCGACGGCCTGAAGCGCTCCTTAACCTCGAGTGGAGTCTAAATAACTCGTGGTGTAAACAACAACAGCAGCAGCCGACCTTGGAGGGCTCGTCCCTCAGCGCCGCCGTGCGGCCCTTCTGAGGCCTCCGCAGCACCAGGCCGCTGCCGTACTGGTCGGAGCTGCTGTCCATCATGGAGGACGCCGACACCGGGTACCGGAAGTCTGGAGTGCCGCCCAGCTGAGAGCGGCTGGAGGGTAAACAACAACAACAACAACGAGTCACACAACAGCCAATCAGAGGAGGTGAAGCGTGACCTCCGGCGTGACCCCCGGCTCACCCGTGCAGCGAAGTTTCGCCCCCGCCCTGACGCTCTCTCCGCCCGCATGGTCCTTGGTCTCCATCTGGATCAGGAGCTGCTCCTGCAGGAGGGGGGCCAGGGGGGGTCAAGTGGGGGAGACACGGAGTCTCCCAGGACGGCGTCATGAGGTTCGGCCTGCTCACCTTCTCGTGATGAGACTCCTCGATCAGCTTCTTGGTGTGCTCCAGCTCTCTGATCAGGGAGTTCTGAGGAGACAAGACCAGTGAAGATACAGGCTCCTCCTCCTCCTCCTCCTCCTCCTCCTCACCTTGTCCTCACCTTGTCCTCCAGGGCAGACATGCGCTCCTTGAGGTGCAGCTGGAGTCTCTCGTTGGACTCTGAGAGGAGCTTGTCCACCGTCTCAGAGAGACGCCGGTTGTGTTCCTCGTTCATCTTCTCCCTCTGACGCGCCTGAACACACACAAGTTAGAAAGGGCCTCCTCCTCCTCCTCCTCCTGGATCTCCTCCTCCTCCTCCTCACCCTGAGCAGCTCCTGGTTCTTCTCCTCCAGCTGGGCCTCCAGCTGCCTCAGCCTCTCCTCCACGTTGCCATGGCGTTCCTCTGCCTGAGATATTAAAATAATAGGTATTAATTAAACACCTGAGTCACTCGGGGCCCATCAGGACTCGGGGCCCATCAGGACTCTTGGCCCATCAGGACTCGGGGCCCCGTGCTGGTACCTTGGTGAGGGCCGCCACCCTCTGAGCGAGCTCCGCCTCCACCTCCGGGAGCGTCTCCGCCTTGCGGATCGTCTGCTGCAGCTTCTGCTCCGCCAGCTCCAGCTTCTCCTGGAGCTGGCGGCTGCGGTCCTCAGTCTGCAACACAAACAAACACACACACACACACACACACAGGTGAAGTCCCCGTCTATCGGTGTCTGAGCAAGTGACCTGCTGATGTGATACATATATATACACACACACATATATATACACACACATATATATATATTTATTTACATATAGAGATATATATATATATATACACATCTCTAAATAGATGTAAATATTAGGGCTGTCAGCGTTAACGCGTTAATCTATGCGATTAATTTGGCCGCGTTAACGCACTAAAATATTTTAACGCAATTAACGCAACTTTGTTGACTCCGCACTGCTGGCGTTTGCGTACATTTCTGAGTGTCAAACCGCCGGTCCAGCGACAATAAGAATCATTCAGTACGTTTAACACTGCTCGCTTTTAAACAATTATTTCTCCGGTCCCACGTACCACACTCCTTCAAGGTGGCTGTTATTAAACCTCTCCTGAAGAAGCCCACTCTGGATCCAGAGGTGTTGGCTAACTACAGACCGATCTCTAACCTCCCCTTCCTCTCCAAGATCCTTGAGAAAGTGGTCGCAAATCAGTTGTGCGACTTTCTACATCATAATAGTTTATTTGAGAAATTTCAATCAGGATTTAGAAAACACCACAGCACCGAGACGGCACTGGTGAAAATTACAAATGACCTCTTAATGGCAGCAGATAAAGGACTCCTCTGTCCTGGTCTTGTTAGACCTTAGTGCTGCATTCGACACCATTGACCATGACATCCTGTTACAGAGACTGGAGCAGTCGATTGGCATTTCAGGCACGGCACTAATTTGGTTTAAATCCTATTTATCAGATCGATCTCAGTTTGTATTTATGTGATGGCCCGATAACCACCAACGTTAATCACGGAGTTCCACAAGGTTCTGTGCTTGGACCAATTTTATTTACCTTAAACATGCTTCCTTTGGGCAATATTATCAGGAAACACTCCATAAACTTTCATTGTTATGCAGATGACACAACTATATTTATCGATAAAACCAGAGGAGAGCAACCAACTCTGTAAAATTCAAGCATGTCTTAAAGACATAAAAACATGGATGACCTGCAACTTCTTGATGTTAAACTCAGACAAAACCGAAGTAATTTTAATCGGCCCTGAGCACCTCAGAGATCAATTATCTGGTGATGTGGATTCTGTAGACGGCATTGCCCTGGCATCCAACACCACTGTAAAGAATCTTGGCGTTATCTTTGATCGGGACTTGTCCTTTAACTCCCACGTAAAGCAAATCTCAAGGACTGCATTCTTTCATCTACGTAATATTTCAAAATTCAGGCACATCTTGTCTCAAAAGATGCAGAAAAAATTGGTTCACGTTCGTTACTTGAGACTGGATTACTGCAACTCCTTATTAGCAGGCTGCTCTAATAAATCTCTTAGGTCCCTCAGTTGATCCAGAATGCTGCAGCTCGTTCTCACTAAAACTAAGAAAGAGATCACATCACTCCTGCACTAGCTGCTCTGCACTGGCTCCCAGTAAAATCAAGAATCACTTTTAAAATTCTTCTCTTAACCTACAAAGCCTTGATTGGTGATGCTCCATCATATCTTAAGGAGCTTGTCGTACCATATTGCCCACTAGAA
>NC_079391.1:33874529-34024529 GCF_029220125.1 Pseudoliparis swirei | reverse complement strand
ACTGTGCGATGATGTCATTGTGGGGACACCTGCATCCCTCCTGTCCCCAGAGGACCCTCCTGTGGCCCTCCTGGGGGGTCTTACCCCATTTCTCCCCATTAAAGGTTATGTGGGGGTGTTCCTGAGGGTCAGAGGTCGTGCAGGTACAGATGGTTCTGTACCAGAGGAGAGCGTGATTGGTGACTTTGGGTCAGAACCAATAACTGAACTTGAACGTGTTCAATCAAGAGCAGCATGTGAAATGATGAGGAGCATTTTGCACTCAAACAACTAAATGCAAGTCAAATGGACTTTTGCATAGTTTGGCCAATGACGTCACAGAGGTAACTCTGAATGCATGAACTCACCTTGCAACCGTCCTTGTGATCCACTTGTGTTATGCCGACACAAAACGTCCACGGGACGAAAATACGCCTTAAAAATACTCAGAATAAGAAGTCAGTGAGATAGAAACATATAAATAATCTGCAGTGTGTTTCCTGCAGGCCTCAGAGGGGGCGTTAAATACGACGCTGCTCGAGATTATGGAAGAAAAACGTCAAAAACAAACGTCCATCCTGTCCGGTGGCAGCGCGTGACGGCAGGTGAGCGTGATGACGTCACATCGCGTTCTGTGAGGTTTACGTGCGCGAGCTAGGTAGCTAACGGCAGCTACTAGCCGGCTAAGCTAGCGAGCTAGCAGCTAGCTTCGGACTAACTTAGTGTCCTATTCCGTTTAAACGTAGACATTTCTCATCGATATCTGGGTTAATCACGTTATCGATCCAACGCCGACGCTATTAAAGGTGACCTGCGGGTTGTTAAAGAGCGATTGATCTGTTAATAAAAGTATTAAGTTAATAAAACTAACGTTAGCTTCTCTCCTCTCGGTAAACTTCGAGCTAGCGTCGAACGCAAGCGACGTTTACATATTTCTTTTTTTTGTAAATAAAAAATAAAAAACGTTATATTCCGTTTCGTGTCCGTCTCTCGGCGTTTCCTCCGGTTTCAAAGAAACAAATAAAAATGAAAAAAAAAAAAAAAAAGACAGCGTCCTGTTGGGTTCCGGTTCTTCTCGCCGCCTCTGAGACGCAGCCCGGCAGTCAGAGTCCCGCGGAGCGGACGTCAGCCTGGTGCCCCGGGGGGGGGGACAGCGAGCGATGGTCTGGTCGTCCGGGGGGAGGCGAGGGAACAGCGATCCTTCACTTCCGGTAGAGGGCCTCCCTTAAATATAAACGGATACCATTAACTGAAAGCGCCATTAAAAACATGATTAATCATTACTTTG
Organism: Pseudoliparis swirei; assembly: GCF_029220125.1. Lineage (NCBI taxonomy): Eukaryota > Metazoa > Chordata > Actinopteri > Perciformes > Liparidae > Pseudoliparis > Pseudoliparis swirei. The sequence continues at coordinate 34,023,262 of NC_079391.1, read as the reverse complement.
TTTGTGTCAAAAAGAATAATTAATTACGTTAGTGTTCACATACATATACAAATATATATATATGTATATGTATATAAACATATTGTCATAGTTTAAGTTCATATATTTATTATATATTATAGATATCCAACAAAAACACAATATAATTTTATTGAAATTCCACATTTCCCCCTTTTTGGATTAACATTTAAATTGACGAAATTTAGCCCCACTAAATCACCCCCAGTAAAAAATGTGTAAGGGATCAAGAATATGTATTATATAATATATATATTTTAAATACAATATTTTAACTATATTTACTGAGTGACTACATTCATTCAGCTGCTGCAGATGAAATTGCTGATAAAACAAAACAATCTCATGTTAGACACACAATAAATATAAGAGTGGCGCCACCTTGTGGTGCATGAACGCAATGACGCTTTATTGATTTGACAGAATCAACAGTATGTTTTAACGTGAAGCTTTGCCAGATTAATACACACGACAAATATACTCAGTCAAGGTGTGACTACATTGTCATTATGTATTTGTATTTTTTATTTATTTATTATTATCACTCAATTATGTTCCCGTTGCTCCAGGGATGTGAAGTGATGTTGTCTAAAGGTCATTCATGAGGTCATGTGACACATGAATGACCTAAAGAACTCGATGGTCCCCAAACCTCCACCCGACCCTCAGATCCACAACCAGCCAAGCTCCGCCCCATGGGGGACCGGGTCTCCCTGACCCTGTGAGGGGACCACAGACCCGGGACTCTTTGAGACCACGTGAGGGACCACAGACCCGGGACTCTTTAAGACCACGTGAGGGACCACAGACCCTGGACTCTTTAAGACCACGTGAGGGACCACAGACCCTGGACTCTTTAAGACCACGTGAGGGACCACAGACCCTGGACTCTTTAAGACCACGTGAGGGACCACAGACCCTGGACCCTGAGAGCTTCAAGATGTCCACCATTGTGCCTGTCCCCAAACACCCCAAGGTAACCTGCCTGAATGACTGGAGACCCGTAGCCCTCACCTCGATTGTCAGTAAATGCTTCGAGAGGTTGGTCAAGGACTTCATTTGTTCCATGTTGCCTGCCACGCTGGACCCATGGCAATTTGCATATCGTCAAAACAGATCCACCGACGACGCAATTGCCATGGCACTTCACACCGCCCTTTCCCACCTGGAGGGGAGGAACTGTTGTGTGCGAATGCTGGTTGTGGACTACAGCTCAGCGTTCAACACTATTGTTCCCGCCAAGCTCGACACCAAGCTCAGAGGTCTAGGCCTGCACTCTACCATGTGCAGCTGGATACTGGACTTCCTGTCGGGCCGCCGCCAGGTGGTGAGGATGGGCGGTACCACCTCAGAGCCGCTGACCCTCAACACGGGAGCCCCTCAGGGATGCGTGTTGAGCCCTCTCTCTACTCCCTGTACACCCACGACTGCACGGCCATGCACAGCTCCAACGTCATCATCAAGTTTGCTGACGACACAACAGTGTTGGGGCTGATCGACCACGACGACGAGACAGCCTACAGGGAGGAGGTTGGATCACTGGTACAGTGGGGCCAGGAGAACAGCCTCGTCCTCAACGTCAAGAAGACCAAGGAGCTGATCGTGGACTACAGGAAGCGGAGGAGAGCACACCCCATCTCCATAGACGGAGTTGCAGTAGAGAGTCAGCAGCTTCAAGTTCCTCGCGTGCACATCTCCGAGGACCTCACATGGACCGCACACCAATCACGTGGTGAAAAGGGCCCAACAACGCCTGTATTTCCTTAGGCGACTGAGGAAATTCAACATGGCCCCCCGCATCCTCAGATCATTCTACACCAGTACCATCGAGAGTGTTCTGACAGGTTGCATCACCGTCTGGTGGGAACTGCACCGCCCTGGAGCGAGGGCACTACAGAGGGTGGTGCGGTCGGCACAGTACATCGTTGGAGGTGAGCTTCCCTCCATCCTGGACATATACACCAAGCGGTGCGTGGACAGGGCCAAACGGATGATGAAAGACAATAACCACCCGGCCACAAACTGTTCACCCTTCTACCGTCAGGCAGGCGATACCGCAGTATCAAGTGCCGCACAAACAGACTGAGGGACAGCTTCTTCAGTCAGGCCATCAGGCTGCTGAACAAGGACTGAGACCCTCATTAACACTACACACTAGAACATATTCTGTGAATATCTATGGCCATGGTGTATATTTTATTACATTGTTTATATATATATTGTATGTATATACATATATATATATATATAGTCTCAAAAAGTGTATATTTTATTACATTGTTTTATATATATATATTGTCATGATGTATATTCTATTACATTGTTTTATATATATATTGTTAATACTTTCTTCTTTTTTGTGTGTGGATATTGTATAGTTTATTCTCATTCTTATTCTTTTTTTTTAGTCTGCTACTGCTGTCGGGTGTTTTGCACATAAGAATTTCACGAACCGATTATACTTGTATAAAAGGGGATGTGACAATAAAAACTTGAAACTTGAAACTTGAAACTTGAAACTTGGACTCTTTAAGACCACAGACCCTGGACTCTTTAAGACCACAGACCCTGGACTCTTTAGGACCGGCCTTTTGCTGATGGGAAGTGCTTTACAAATGAAATGTATTATTAACATTATCATTGGTTTTGCATTCAGTCAAACGGGTTGTCCTTGTCCCTGTAGATGGCGCTACAGCAACATGACACACATGTGAAGTTATGAGTGAGTCCCTTGACATGTTGCCCAATTCATACAGTCGCTGTATGACGATGCTCATGTAGCTGCAGCATGCTAACATGCTAACGAGGACGATGCTCATGTAGCTGCAGCATGCTAACACGCTAACGAGGACGATGCTCATGTAGCTGCAGCATGCTAACACGCTAACGAGGACGACGCTCATGTAGCTGCAGCATGCTAACATGCTAACGAGGACGATGCTCATGTAGCTGCAGCATGCTAACACGCTGCGGGACGGTGCTCATGTAGCTGCAGCATGCTAACACGCTAACGAGGACGATGCTCATGTAGCTGCAGCATGCTAACACGCTAACGAGGACGATGCTCATGTAGCTGCAGCATGCTAACACGCTAACGAGGACGACGCTCATGTAGCTGCAGCATGCTAACACGCTAACGAGGACGATGCTCATGTAGCTGCAGCATGCTAACACGCTAACGAGGACGATACTCATGTAGCTGCAGCATGCTAACACGCTAACGAGGACGATGCTCATGTAGCTGCAGCATGCTAACATGCTAACGAGGACGATGCTCATGTAGCTGCAGCATGCTAACACGCTAACGAGGACGATGCTCATGTAGCTGCAGCATGCTAACATGCTAACGAGGATGATGCTCATGTAGCTGCAGCATGCTAACATGCTAACGAGGACGATGCTCATGTAGCTGCAGCATGCTAACACGCTAACGAGGACGATGCTCATGTAGCTGCAGCATGCTAACATGCTAATGAGGACGATGCTCATGTAGCTGCAGCATGCTAACGAGGACGATGCTCATGTAGCTGCAGCATGCTAACATGCTAACGAGGACGATGCTCATGTAGCTGCAGCATGCTAACATGCTAACGAGGACGATGCTCATGTAGCTGCAGCATGCTAACACGCTAACGAGGACGATGCTCATGTAGCTGCAGCATGCTAACACGCTAACGAGGACGATGCTCATGTAGCTGCAGCATGCTAACATGCTAACGAGGACGATGCTCATGTAGCTGCAGCATGCTAACACGCTAACGAGGACGATACTCATGTAGCTGCAGCATGCTAACAAGGACGATACTCATGTAGCTGCAGCATGCTAACATGCTAACGAGGACGATGCTCATGTAGCTGCAGCATGCTAACACGCTAACAAGGACGATGCTCATGTAGCTGCAGCATGCTAACACGCTAACGAGGACGATGCTCATGTAGCTGCAGCATGCTAACACGCTAACGAGGACGATACTCATGAAGCTGCAGCATGCTAACACGCTAACGGGTGCTCGATGCTCATGTAGCTGCAGCATGCTAACACACTAACGAGGACGATGCTCATGTAGCTGCAGCATGCTAACACGCTAACGAGGACGATACTCATGTAGCTGCAGCATGCTAACACGCTAACGAGGACGATGCTCATGTAGCTGCAGCATGCTAACATGCTGACGAGGACGATGCTCATGTAGCTGCAGCATGCTAACACGCTAACGAGGACGATGCTCATGTAGCTGCAGCATGCTAACACGCTAACGAGGACGATGCTCATGTAGCTGCAGCATGCTAACATGCTAACGAGGACGATGCTCATGTAGCTGCAGCATGCTAACACTCTAACAAGGACGATGCTCATGTAGCTGCAGCATGCTAACATGCTAACGAGGACGATGCTCATGTAGCTGCAGCATGCTAACATGCTAACGAGGACGATGCTCATGTAGCTGCAGCATGCTAACATGCTAACGAGGACGATGCTCATGTAGCTGCAGCATGCTAATATGCTAACGAGGACGATGCTCATGTAGCTGCAGCATGCTAACATGCTAACGAGGACGATGCTCATGTAGCTGCAGCATGCTAACATGCTAACGAGGACGATGCTCATGTAGCTGCAGCATGCTAACATGCTAACGAGGACGATGCTCATGTAGCTGCAGCATGCTAACATGCTAACGAGGACGATGCTCATGTAGCTGCAGCATGCTAACATGCGAGGGGCGATGCTCATGTAGCTGCAGCATGCTAACATGCTAACGAGGACGATGCTCATGTAGCTGCAGCATGCTAACATGCTAAGGAGTAGCGCGTGCTGATGATGTCACTTGGTGAACAACAGGATGACCAAAGTGACATCACTATTCATTCTGAGGGAGCATGAAGGCCTGAAGCTATAACCAGCCGTATGTTCCAGAGGACCAAAGTGAAGGTATGCTGACCAGCAGCAGAATACAGACCATAATACTTTGTTTAAATGACCTCTTGTTCCCTTGACATGCGCCAGATGAACACTGCTTTGTTTCCGTTGTGTGGTGAGAGTAATATGAAGTCACGTGATGAAGCCAGGAGGTGCTCTGTGATACCTGCTCCGCCACATGGAGGGTGACTCACCAATGACACGTCTCTAACTACTCCCTGTCATTGCCGATGTTTCGTGTTTAAATAAACAACAATGAACAATAAGCATGTCAAGTTGTGTTATCGTGTATCATGCTTCTAATATGGATTATATGAGACAGTTTGTTATTGTATATAATTGAGCAGGTATCATGTGGTAAGAATGTCCTGAGGCCTCTGAGGCTGACGGGAACACGGATCTCAGAGAGTTTCCTCGTCGTGGTTTTATGCCTCTGAGCAAACAGACTTATGCATCGTGACTCGTGGAGCACAACTGACCTTCATCTGACCTTCATCTGACCTTCATCTGACCATCAGCTGACCTTCAGCTGACCTTCATCTGACCTTCATCTGACCTTCATCTGACCTTCATCTGACCTTCATCTGACCTACATCTGACCTTCATCTGACCTTCATCTGACCTTCATCTCACCTTCATCTCACCTTCATCTGACCTTCAGCTGACCTTCATCTGACCTTCAGCTGACGTCGGTGGTCATCGAGGCTACTAAGGTCTAACAAGACCAGTACAGAGACGAGTCCTCTATCAGCACTAAGGTCTAACAAGACCAGTACAGAGAGGAGTCCTCTATCAGGACTAAGGTCTAACTAGACCAGTACAGAGAGGAGTCCTCTATCAGGACTAAGGTCTAACAAGACCAGTACAGAGATGAGTCCTCTATCAGGACTAAGGTCTAACAAGACCAGGACAGAGATGAGTCCTCTATCAGGACTAAGGTCTAACAAGACCAGTACAGAGATGAGTCCTCTATCAGGACTAAGGTCTAACAAGACCAGTACAGAGAGGAGTCCTCTATCAGGACTAAGGTCTAACAAGACCAGTACAGATGAGTCCTCTATCAGGACCAAGGTCTAACAAGACCAGTACAGAGAGGAGTCCTCTATCAGGACTAAGGTCTAACAAGACCAGTACAGAGATGAGTCCTCTATCAGGACTAAGGTCTAACAAGACCAGTACAGAGATGAGTCCTCTATCAGGACTAAGGTCTAACAAGACCAGGACAGAGATGAGTCCTCTATCAGGACTAAGGTCTAACAAGACCAGTACAGAAAAGAGTCCTCTATCAGGACCAAGGTCTAACAAGACCAGTACAGAGATGAGTCCTCTATCAGGACTAAGGTCTAACAAGACCAGTACAGAGATGAGTCCTCTATCAGGACTAAGGTCTAACAAGACCAGTACAGAGATGAGTCCTCTATCAGGACTAAGGTCTAACAAGACCAGTACAGAGATGAGTCCTCTATCAGGACTAAGGTCTAACAAGACCAGTACAGAGATGAGTCCTCTATCAGGACCAAGGTCTAACTAGACCAGTACAGAGATGAGTCCTCTATCAGGACTAAGGTCTAACAAGACCAGTCCAGAGAGGAGTCCTCTATCAGGACCAAGGTCTAACAAGACCAGTACAGAGATGAGTCCTCTATCAGGACTAAGGTCTAACAAGACCAGTACAGAGATGAGTCCTCTATCAGGACTAAGGTCTAACAAGACCAGTACAGAGATGAGTCCTCTATCAGCACTAAGGTCTAACAAGACCAGTACAGAGAGGAGTCCTCTATCAGGACTAAGGTCTAACAAGACCAGTACAGAGATGAGTCCTCTATCAGGACTAAGGTCTAACTAGACCAGTACAGAGATGAGTCCTCTATCAGGACTAAGGTCTAACTAGACCAGTACAGAGAGGAGTCCTCTATCAGGACTAAGGTCTAACAAGACCAGTACAGAGATGAGTCCTCTATCAGGACTAAGGTCTAACAAGACCAGTACAGAGATGAGTCCTCTATCAGGACTAAGGTCTAACAAGACCAGTACAGAGATGAGTCCTCTATCAGGACCAAGGTCTAACAAGACCAGTATAGAGATGAGTCCTCTATCAGGACCAAGGTCTAACAAGACCAGTACAGAGATGAGTCCTCTATCAGGACTAAGGTCTAACAAGACCAGTACAGAGATGAGTCCTCTATCAGGACTAAGGTCTAACAAGACCAGTACAGAGATGAGTCCTCTATCAGCACTAAGGTCTAACAAGACCAGTACAGAGGAGTCCTCTATCAGGACTAAGGTCTAACAAGACCAGTACAGAGATGAGTCCTCTATCAGCACTAAGGTCTAACAAGACCAGTACAGAGATGAGTCCTCTATCAGGACTAAGGTCTAACAAGACCAGTACAGAGATGAGTCCTCTATCAGCACTAAGGTCTAACAAGACCAGTACAGAGAGGAGTCCTCTATCAGGACTAAGGTCTAACAAGACCAGAACAGTGAGGAGTCCTCTATCAGGACTAAGGTCTAACTAGACCAGAACAGAGAGGAGTCCTCTGTGCATTTGATGAAAAAGACAAATAAAGACAAATGAAATGTTCTCACATGTTTATTGATGATGAGACACATCCGGTTCAGACTGGTTTGTTCTTCATCATCTTTTCACGCTTTAATGTTTTATCACGTGGACCTTGATCACATCGACTTCGTTAGCCGTAAAAACCTCGTTGTTTATTATAATTGATTGTTATAGAGCTGCTGGCCACATTCATCCTCATTAGGCTGTCGACATTTATAAAGTATAAAGTTCATCAAACACAAACACCCGATACGAAGTAGCAAACCCAATCAATAAACAGGATTACAGAATGAACTCATAAATGGTATTCTGCGTCTTAGTTTTCCAACGTGGACAGCGGTTGGTATTTGACCTTCGACCCCTTGGCCTTGTACATGGTCACTGCACTGATCATGGCCACAGCTGCAAGAAGACATCCAGCGATGAAGACCAGGTTCAGGTTCATGTGCGTCGCTGAGGAGAGAGAAGAAGAGTTACACACGGGCTCCACCAGGGACGGCCTGAAGGTCAGGACCAGGGACATCATGACCTTCATGACCAGTGAAGTCATGACCTTCATGACCAGTGAAGTCATGACCTTCATGACCAGTGACGTCATGACCTTCATGACCAGTGACGTCCTGAAGGTCATGACCAGTGAAGTCATGACCTTCATGACCAGTGAAGTCATGACCTTCATGACCAGTGACGTCCTGAAGGTCATGACCAGTGAAGTCATGACCTTCATGACCAGTGAAGTCATGACCTTCATGACCAGTGACGTCATGACCTTCAGGACCAGTGAAGTCATGACCTTCATGACCAGTGACGTCATGACCTTCAGGACCAGTGAAGTCATGACCTTCATGACCAGTGACGTCATGACCTTCATGACCAGTGAAGTCATGACCTTCAGGACCAGTGAAGTCATGACCTTCATGACCAGTGACGTCCTGAAGGTCATGACCAGTGAAGTCATGACCTTCATGACCAGTGAAGTCATGACCTTCATGACCAGTGACGTCATGACCTTCAGGACCAGTGAAGTCATGACCTTCATGACCAGTGAAGTCATGACCTTCAGGACCAGTGAAGTCATGACCTTCATGAACAGTGACGTCATGACCTTCAGGACCAGTGAAGTCATGAAGGTCAGGACCAGTGAAGTCATGACCTTCATGACCAGTGAAGTCATGAAGGTCATGACCAGTGAAGTCATGACCTTCAGGACCAGTGAAGTCATGACCTTCATGACCAGTGAAGTCATGACCTTCATGACCAGTGAAGTCATGACCTTCATGACCAGTGACGTCATGACCTTCATGACCAGTGAAGTCATGACCTTCATGACCAGTGACGTCCTGAAGTCATGACCTTCATGACCAGTGAAGTCATGACCTTCATGACCAGTGACGTCATGACCTTCATGACCAGTGACGTCCTGAAGGTCATGACCAGTGAAGTCATGACCTTCATGACCAGTGACGTCCTGAAGGTCATGACCAGTGAAGTCATGACCTTCATGACCAGTGACGTCATGACCTTCATGACCAGTGACGTCCTGAAGGTCATGAACCTCTCTGTTTTCACCTGAGCTTTCGTCTCCGCTCTCTCTCCGCGAGAACCCAAGAACCGAACCCGAGTGAGGCGTTGCTGACGGCGGCCTCCCGCGTCGGGTTGTGGGGCCAGGCGCCAGCGCAGCGGCCCGTCGGGAGGTGACGAGCCTGAACCTGGGCTCCTGCCTCGCCTCGCCCGCATACTGCGGGACCGTGCAGCTGAGGTAGGCCTACGGGGCAGGAGGCAGAGTGACCCAGCGCCCCCCCAGAGGGGTCTGGAGAATCCTCTCAAGGCCACCGCGTAAGTGGAGCTCTGTGTTATAGGCGGCACTGTCCCACTCCATCTGGTACGCACTAATGACCACGTAGCACAACTAGTGAGGTCAATGAAGACACATCATGAAATGACCTCTTCGTTGAAGCCTTCAGAGATTTCCCCGAGACGTTCAGAGTCCCCTGCTCTCGTCTTTACCTGATCGTGCATGCCGATGAACTTGAAGGCCTCCATGCTGAACCGGAACTGCCTCTGGTGGGAGGAGGGATGGGTCTGAACCGTGGAATCCACGTTACACCTGGTGGGAGTCGAGAGGTGAGACGCAGTGCCTTACATGCTGTCACAGGGAGAGGTCTTGTTCTACTGGAGGTCTTTACTGGAGAGGCTATGCATACGATGAAGGGAGTGAGGCCTTGACGTCTCCATCCTGACATGGTCGTAGTACCAGACCCTCTAAGAGGAGATCGTCGTCTGCACAGCTCAACACACGGCAGAGAGACCTTCCTTTGACATCTACTGTTACTACAGACCTCTCACCTGAAGGAACATCACAACTCTCCACACACACGTTGTTACGCCCCCTCCTGCCACTAGGTGGTGTCCTCACGCCTACCCGTTCTCAATGATGGAGTAGGTTTGCTTGTAGTTGTTGTTGTCGTAGGGTGTAGCTCTGCAGGACTCCACAAACAGCACCGTGTTGTTGATGGAGGAGGTGGCTTCTATCTTCATGTAGATCCTGTTCCCCAGTGAATACACCAGTGGGTACGAGTTTGGATCCACCATGCTTTGGTACTGGTCGTTGGGATAGAACTCAAACTGGTAGGTGAAGGTGCCGTAGCCCCGGTCCCACACGGTGACGCTCTTCCTGTGTGCTCTGAAGCTCTGCGTCACGTTCCCACGCTTGGAGTACTGGCAGTAGAACTGCACCTCCAGCAGGTGTTTCCTGGTGATCACGTCGGCTATGTTGTCAAACGTGGTGATTTCGTTTTTGAACCTGAGGTTATCGTCGTCTTCCTGCAAAGGAAAAGGTCACGCGGTCAGTCCTCGTGCTGCGAGGTAAAGGCAACGCCAATAACCGAGAGAAGAGCACCGCCGGCGGTACCTCGATGTCAGTGCCACAGCTGTTGAGGGGGATGACGGCGAAGACGTGAGTGCTGTTGGACTGCAGCCTGCAGGCGATGTTGGTGCCGTCGTTGAGCCGCAAACTGTCCTCATGGAGTCCAGCGAATGAAGCTTTCTCAACCTCGACTGTCATTGTGGACTCGGTGCAGATCACATTGGAATTAACTAGAGGAAGAGGTGGTGTAGAGACACGTTATACCGATGGTGTTCCACTGAGTAAGGCCAACATGCAATGCAACAAACAAAGGGAAGAGGACTTTGAGCTGAAAACCGTAATGTCAACAATTCAGGATTTAAAATATTTACAATATTTCTATTGCAAATACACCATTAAAGCTGTAGTTATACAAGAACACATTAAAGGAGACTCACTTTGCTTCTTCCGAACTTCTACCAGAACACATCTCATCTCGGACTGATAGATGCCAGACCTGAGGAGCATCGATGACGCTGATTTACTTCAGTTTCAGGTCGGCTGATATGATAGTTACAGTTATTACTGGTGGGAAGGTCACTTTAACCGGTGTAAACAACCCTAGCATTTCTAGCAGAGATAACAGCGCAAACAACGCTAACAGTGCTAATAGAGTTAACAGTGCAAACAACGCTAACAGTGCTAGCAGAGATAAAGGTGCAAACAACGCTAACAGTGCTAATAGAGATAAAAGTGCAAACAACGCTAACAGTGCTTGCCAAGATAACATTGCAAACAATGCTAAAAGTGCTAGCAGAGATAACAGCGCAGACTAAAATAATGATGCTGCAATGTCGTATTCCTATGTGAAATCTATTTAAAAACACATGTTAAGTCGCAGATGCTATCAGGTTTTGGGTTTTCTGACCTTCTGAATCTTTTTTATTGGCATTCTTATTTCATCTTCATCTCTACCTTGTTGCTAAAGAGAAAAACACTCAGCAGACCAATGTTACTTACTGTGAGGATGGGGTGGCGTGGTGATAATGGATTTGTATGGGAGCCGTCGGCCTGAAACAATGAGTCACAGTCAGGTCACGGCCCACACAGACAGACGCCCTCATGAGGAACCCAACGCTTACCCATTCACCGATTCAACCGCAAAGCAAATGGGGAAAAAGTCTCCCACGTCATCTCCGAAAGGCGTCCACCGGATGACGAACTCGCCATGTGTGTTCCTTTGCTTGGTGATGTTCAGCGGGCCGCTGATGATGATATCATGTATTCTGTGTGAAAACAAAACAAGGAAACAGAGATGAGTTGACTCCTCGTTGCTTCGGTATGCGCCTCAACACCGACCACGTTGGCTCTCACTCACGCTGCGTGGGACGCTTGTGCTTTGACGATGATCTCCACCTCTTTGTTGACCTCTGCTTGGAGGCGCGCTCCGTTTAAAGGTGTTGGGTACACAAACTTTGGCAAGAATTGTCCCTCCTGACACGAAGGAGCAGGTGGGTCCACTGGAGGTAAATAAAGAAGAAGTAAGTAACTCATACTTAAAACTGACATGTTCATCAAACACTGACTTTGTGGCTTTCGCTGTTCATGTTGTTCATGAAGAATGAATGATTGAAAGAGAGATGTTTTACAGGACAGACACATTCATTGTGGGAAACACATTTTACAGGCAACAGTGTTGAGTTTAGTTTGTGGATTGTTTCATTGAAAATGTTGTGAAAGAATAAAAAGAATTTACCAAGAAAGGAGAACTGCAACGGTAGTTTACTGATGGGTGTGGTTGGTGGGTATGATGGGTATGGTGGGTATGCTGTGGTTGTTGGGTATGGTGTGGTTGTTGGGTATGCTGTGGTTGTTGGGTATGCTGTGGTTGTTGTGGCTTGTCTTTTATGCCTCACAACAAGTGGAGTCTTGGTGGATTTGGACCCGTCGGCGTAGGCCAGCGTGATGGGCTTTTTCGGGAAGTCTTCCACCATCAACTCAAACCCATACACTCTGGGGTTGGCTGTACCATGTTTGTAGTGTAGCGTGCAGGAGCCCTGACAATGTGAACAGTTGAAGGTCAGAGGAGGCAAAGCATCAGTGAGGTATCACATGTACCAGGACATCGATTGTTCAACTAACCTGATCCAAGTTGAAGCCTGAAGGCTGGTTACACGCCTGACACTCTACATTTCGGATATTTCCATATCTGCATCGAACTTTGTCGCCGTCAGGATCGAAGGCCATCAGCTTGTATGTCCTCGGGCAGTTCTGGGGAACTCTTCAGGAGACACATTAACAGGAGTTAGTAACAATCTACTATGAAGTCCGCCTTTGTTCCCCCCTGCTGGAAGGAGGAGACCCCACACTTTAAAACAATTACAGGCCTATCTCCAAACTGCCTGTTCTAGAGAAGACACTAGAATCCCTCGAGTGAGCAACTTAAGGAGTTTTTAATCACAAACAATATTTTATCTGATTATCAATCTTTTTTTTTGTAAAATACATCTTACAAACACAAAATCTTTGGATAACAAACACCTCTGTGCAGCCCTTTCTCGACACTTGTCCAAGGCTTTGGACAATGTTGATGATGCAATAATGAAGCAGAGACGTGTTACTATTAGACTGTCAGAACAAACTGTCTGTTGGTTTAAGATTATTTATCAAACATCTGTCCCCAACCCGTCTAGAAATGGGAAAAGGGTTTTTTAGGTTTGCTCCTCTTGGAGCTGGACACTCATCTGGTCTACGGGAACCTTTTTAATCTCTTGAGGTGTTTTTAAAAATAGCCTACCTGAGGAGAGGGAGAATGGCAACGTCTGGCGACCGGTTGGGTTCTCCAGTGTCAGACCGTGATCCCAGATCCAGTGACGCCTGGAGTCTCCAGGAAGGGTATCCGTTGCGCTTGGCAACCCAGCAGCAGCTCGCAGCCCTGGAGTGAGAATCAACCACAAGACACTCCTGAAACCTGCAGCCAACTCAACGATGCGCCCAGCCAAAGCACATGGAGTGTCATGTGACTCAGCCAAAGCACATGGAGTGTCATGTGACTCAGCCAATGCACATGGAGTGTCATGTGACTCAGTCAATGCACATGAAGTGTCATGTGACTCAGCCAATGCACATGGAGTGTCATGTGACTCAGTCAATGCACATGAAGTGTCATGTGACTCAGCCAATGCACATGGAGTGTCATGTGACTCAGCCAATGCACATGGAGTGTCATGTGACTCAGCCAATGCACATGTAGTGTCATGTGACTCAGTCAATGCACATGGAGTGTCATGTGACTCAGTCAATGCACATGGAGTGTCATGTGACTCAGCCAATGCACATGGAGTGTCATGTGACTCAGTCAATGCACATGGAGTGTCATGTGACTCAATCAATGCACATGGAGTGTCATGTGACTCAGCCAATGCACATGGAGTGTCATGTGACTCAGTCAATGCACATGGAGTGTCATGTGACTCAGCCAATGCACATGGAGTGTCATGTGACTCAGTCAATGCACATGGAGTGTCATGTGACTCAGTCAATGCACATGGAGTGTCATGTGACTCAGTCAATGCACATGGAGTGTCATGTGACTCAGCCAATGCACATGGAGTGTCATGTGACTCAGCCAATGCACATGGAGTGTCATGTGACTCAGTCAATGCACATGGAGTGTCATGTGACTCAGTCAATGCACATGAAGTGTCATGTGACTCAGTCAATGCACATGGAGTGTCATGTGACTCAGTCAATGCACATGAAGTGTCATGTGACTCAGTCAATGCACATGGAGTGTCATGTGACTCAGCCAATGCACATGGAGTGTCATGTGACTCAGTCAATGCACATGAAGTGTCATGTGACTCAGCCAATGCACATCAATGCACATGGAGTGTCATGTGACTCAGTCAATGCACATGAAGTGTCATGTGACTCAGCCAATGCACATGGAGTGTCATGTGACTCAGCCAATGCACATGAAGTGTCATGTGACTCAGTCAATGCACATGGAGTGTCATGTGACTCAATCAATGCACATGGAGTGTCATGTGACTCAGCCAATGCACATGGAGTGTCATGTGACTCAGTCAATGCACATGGAGTGTCATGTGACTCAGTCAATGCACATGGAGTGTCATGTGACTCAATCAATGCACATGGAGTGTCATGTGACTCAATCAATGCACATGGAGTGCAGCTGATATGACGTCAGAGGAAAGGAAAAGCTCACCTCAGTTGGAAAGGTTTGTCGCTCGGGAAGTTTCTGGTGCTGACGGTTTCGCTCTCACACCATTGGTTGTTGTATCGCGGTGCGTTGGTGCTCCGGTCGATGACCCCTCTCTCAGAGCTGCGGACGTACCCACAGTGGCTCTGGTAGCAGTTCCAAGAGAGGGAGTACTGACAGCCATCAAAGGTCTCCCGGCTGCGGATGTCCACCTGAGGAAAGAGATGCCACCGTTAGAGACGTGACTCTACATGTAGCAAACACATCAGTTATTTGACTCTGTTTATCTGGAATGATCATTTGATTTACAACAACAATACATGGTCAAAGGCCATATTTCAGATTAAAACAAACAAAAACCAAAATGTTTTTATTAAAAATCATTGAAAAAACGATAATATCGCAATATGTCCTTGGATCTTAAATTGAGTAAAGACAACGTGAAACCACGATGACAACAATAAGAAGGGTGTGATCATGTTGATATAAGTACATCATTGTTCTCATCAAGCGTTTATGCATTTTAGTTATTTTGAATGAAATATAATTTTTTTAAATCAAGGCTGTTTCAGCTCCACAACATTCTCATTTGACCTGAAGAAGTTAAAGATCTCATTATATTCAATGAATGGGACTCAGTTTGACAATGTTGCATCATTTGGGTGTTTACATGAACCTAGTGGGCCTTAATTATGAAATGTAAAACACAAGAACTAAATATAAACTCTCAGAAAGAATGAACGCAGGAATCAGAACTCAGGTTTTCACGTGAGCAACTCATTTTACTCTCCATCCAACATCAGAGGACATTTTTATTTTGACTATCTGATATTTCCAAACCCATGGTGTGTGTATCATATTTATAAAGAGTTGCATCTCTCACCCGTAGTGATCCGTCGGGGTTCTGTCCTTTGTAGCTGTAGGTCGTGGATCCCCCAAAGTAATGAGACGCGGCCGCCAGCGAGGCCATGAGCAGCTGCAGCAGGAGCACTGATGTGGACGCCATGATGCCCTCAACCCGTCTGGAGGTTCTCTGCCTCTCACGTCCACCTGCAGCATCAATATATACAGCCAGCGAGAGGCAGGCCAGATGATAACATCCCTTGCATGGAATGCAGGTCTTGTGCCAGAATAGGCTGCAGAACCGGTTCCACCACGTCTTCCACTGACGGCTCTGACGGTGCCAAGCTGTATTAATGAGACAGATACATAATGCCTTTATCTGTGAGTCTGATAGGACATTTTTAAACTGACGCGTTGCATTGATGGACACACGTTCTTTACATCTGGATGTAAGAACTGGATGCAGGGGACAGCGTCATGGAGACGCTCACTTTATTGATCTGGGTCGTTCTTCAGTCGGCGGCTCGATCGCCAACATCAAGACAATCCACTGGAATTCAGAAACAACAATCCAATAATACTCCTTCCTCTTCCCGTAACCACCTGCATTCCTACATCGCTCGACACAGTTGAATGACGACATTGTGCGATCAAAGTAAAGTAAAGTAAAGTAAAAGTTTATTTATATAGCGCCCTTCGCAGTACGAATACACAGAGTGCTTTACAATAAAAACAATAAAAACAGTAAAAACAGTACAACATCATCACTATCATCATGTTAAACAAAGCAGCAAGGTGCTGAAGCCAGTGCTACATCACAAATTGCGGGTGCATTACCTCCAGTACACAAGACTTTTGAGCAGTCACAAACGCAGTAGAAGAAACCAACAAACAATAAATTAAACATAGAGAGCAGAAAACCGATAACACACAGAAACCTAACCCAGAAATGCCTGTTTGTAGAGATGTGTTTTTAGCTGATTTCTGAAGCTTATTTCGGACTGAGCTGCTCTCAACACCTGCGGAAGTGTGTTCCACAGGCGGGCGACTGCAGCAAAGGACCGATCGCCTTTGTTTTAATCGCGCGGCACTGCCAGGAGCCCCTGGTCAGCTGACCGTAAGGACCGGCTGGGGGTGTGCTGTATGATGAGGTCATGTATATAACTGGGGGCGAGGCCGTGTATGGACTTAAAGGTAAAGAGAAGCACTTTGTACTGGATCCTATATTGGATTGGTAACCAGTGTAGGGCAGCCAGTATAGGGGTGATGTGACACGATTTCTTTGACCTGGTGAGTAATCTGGCAGCTGCATTTTGAACCAGTTGGAGGCGGTTTATGGATGCCTGGTTTAGACAGGTGAACAGTGAGTTGCAATCAAGGTCAAGGATCAAGGATCAAGGTTTTGGGCTTCTGACCTCTCGGCATCATCACGTACTGCACGCCTACGCAGCAGCGCGTCGTACTGAAGGCCTTTGAGTTAAAGACACAAGCTTCAGCAATCCATGTGTTGATCTACGGACCTGCTTGCTCATCTTCCTACCTAGCTACCTAACTATCTATCTACCTTCGCCGGCTCCAAGTCCCCGTGTCCCGTCGCCGGCTCCAGGTCCCCGTGTCCCGTCGCCGGCTCCAAGTCCCCGTGTCCCGTCGCCGGCTCCAGGTCCCCGTGTCCCGTCGCCGGCTCCAAGTCCCCGTGTCCCGTCGCCGGCTCCAAGTCCCCGTGTCCCGTCGCCGGCTCCAAGTCCCCGTGTCCCATTGCCGGCTCCAGTTCCCCGTGTCCCATTGCCGGCTCCAGTTCCCCGTGTCCCGTCACCGGCTCCAGTTCCCGGTGTCCCGTCGCCGGCTCCAAATCCCTGTGTCCCGTCGCCGGCTCCAAGTCCCCGTGTCCCGTCGCCGGGTCCAAGTCCCCGTGTCCCGTTGCCGGCTCCAGTTCCCCGTGTCCCGTTGCCGGCTCCAAGTCCCCGTGTCCTGTCGCCGGCTCCAGTTCCCCGTGTCCCGTTGCCGGCTCCAGTTCCCCGTGTCCCGTTGCCGGCTCCAGTTCCCCGTGTCCCGTCGCCGGCTCCAAGTTCCCGTGTCCCGTTGCCGGCTCCAGTTCCCCGTGTCCCGTCGCCGGCTCCAGTTCCCCGTCCCCCTTTGCCGTCCCGGTCGACCCCAGAGCCCCCTCCTCCACTCCCTTTCTCATGGGGGGGAGGGGGACTAGGTTATGCCAGATGGAGCCCTGGCCGGTGGGGGTATGTGTCAGATGTGGGGGAGGGGCTCGGGGACAGGTGTCGCAAATGGGCCTGATTGGCCCCAGATGAGATCTGTCTTGATTAGCCCTCAACTATACAAGCTGGAGGGGAGAGGGAGGGAGGGGAGAGAGCAGAGCAGAGGCTCAGTCTGCGGTAAATAAAGCATGTTACCAAACAGAACCTCGGTGTCGGCGAGTCCTGGTGCTTTAAGGGGAAACTTACGGGTGACAGCATGGAACATGTCAAAGTTCTCAATCATGTTTGGGAAATAAAAGAATTCTGCACATCCCCCTGTGTCCCTCCTGCATGACAACGAGAGAATGTGACCTGGAGCACCTTCATTGTTTGCTTTCTCTAAATGGATTAATTATAGGAATTAAGGCTCCATTGTCCAGGAAAGGTTTCTTGTGACTCACTGCCAGGAAGAAGTCTGTCAAGTTCAATCTACAAGGAAGTAAATGCACATGCCGATGATCTGACGGCTTATTAAGAGAAACAAACTAAAGGGGATCGTCTCTATCAGTTCCCAGAACACCACAGTTTCACTTTCACAGCCAGTAATAATATGTGTATTGGTATCATTATTATTATAATATGTTGTATTTATTATGTAATAATAATGATGATAATGGAAAGATAAACTAATTATTACTTTCTCTGAAGCATAACTCACTCGGCCTAAAGTTATCAATCATTCTGGTGTGTTCAATTCTTTCACATTCAGACGCCACACGAGGTCACCTGAGGTCATGCAGGAGTAAAGGAATAAAGGAATACGGGAATACAGGAATAAGGGAATAAAGGGAAGACGGGAATAAGGGAATAAAGGAATAAAGGAATAAGGGAATAAAGGAATAAGGGATTAAAAGGAATAAGAGATTAAAAGGAAGAAAGGAATAAGGGAATAAAGGAACAAGGGAATAAAGGAATAAAGGAATAAGGGATTAAAAGGAAGAAAGGAATAAAGGAATAAAGGAATCAGGGATTAAAAGGAATAAAGGAATACGGGAATACAGGAATAAGGGATTAAAAGCAATTAAGGAATAAAGGAATAACGCTAAAGCGACAGCTCTCGAAATGCTGATAAAAAATAAATTTACAGAAATCAGAGTTTGTGTCAAAGCTCTGAAGCCGATAGATTAACGTTTGTTGATGCCATCTGACCCATGTGCGTGCGAGAGGAATGCTGGGCTGTGATTGGCTGAATGTTTCCACACTGGATCTTCAAAGGTTCAAAAGAAATACACAGAAATACACAGAAATACACAGAAATACATAGAAATACACTGAGGACATCACGGGACTCGGAAAAGTTTCTCCCGAGTTTCATGAAATAGAATAACTCATCCTGAAACGTATGCACACCTTTATATGTACAGGTGAGATATCATACATGTTACAGGTGATGTATCATACATGTTACAGGTGAGATATCATACATGTTACAGGTGAGATATCATACATGTTACAGGTGATGTATCACACATGTTACAGGTGAGATATCATACATGTTACAGGTGAGATATCATACATGTTACAGGTGAGATATCATACATGTTACAGGTGATGTATCATACATGTTACAGGTGATGTATCATACATGTTACAGGTGAGATATCATACATGTTACAGGTGAGATATCATACATGTTACAGGTGATGTATCATACATGTTACAGGTGATGTATCATACATGTTACAGGTGAGATATCATACATGTTACAGGTGATGTATCATACATGTTACAGGTGAGATATCATACATGTTACAGGTGATGTATCATACATGTTACAGGTGAGATATCATACATGTTACAGGTGAGATATCATACATGTTACAGGTGATGTATCATACATGTTACAGGTGAGATATCATACATGTTACAGGTGATGTATCATACATGTTACAGGTGAGATATCATACATGTTACAGGTGATGTTGGGGAAGCAGCACAGTCCGTGATGGGATGGTGGTGTGTTCACAGAACTTGATGATGTTACTGTTGTCCATGTCCTACAGGTGGGTCACATACATCACAGAAGGCAGGAACAACAGACCTGGTGTCATAGAGACCTGTACAGGTCATGATCAGACCTGCAGAGGAACAGTGGCGCTGTCAGTCCTCAGTATTAGCGCATACAGCAAGTCCAGAGTGTATTGTTCCTTGTTTGGGCAGTCTATGTATGATGGAAGGTTGGCAGAGCTTTTTTCCAATGTGGTGTGGTTAAAGTCACCAGTGATAGCCATGAATGCTCCAGGCTGATGATTCAGCAGAGCAGACACAGTGGAGTGGATGTCCGGCTTCCTCAGCGTCAGCTGATGGCGCTGCGTACGACAACCACAATGGCGGTGGAACTCTCGGCAAATAGTACGGGCGCATCCCGGCCAACAGTTCAATGTTCAGAAGCGCTCTTCACGCACATTACGGTCCGGATGGCACCACCGTTCATTCACATAAACAGCGATCCCGCCCCCTCTTCTTACCGCTCTGTAGCGTCTCTGTCAGCGAACAGTCCTGAAAAGCGGCGCCTGTGATCCGGATAGTCCGCGTGTACGTGGCAGTGAAGCTCAGAAGATGCTCTCGGGAAGATCCTCTCAGTCGTACCAGCCATTGCCGTCTTATTCGCCAAAGACCGTTCCCGTTCCCGTTATGATCGACGGCAGGGTTTGTATCTCGCTCGTTTTAGCCTCCGCTTGACACACCGATCTGCAACCGCGAGCCTTCTCCGTAGCTCCAGCGGATCACAGGTCTGTCTCAGGCAGAAGCTTCGCCTGCACAGCGATCAGCTGAGCACGCTGAGTAGTATTACTGTCCCAGTCATTGTTTTGCTGTGGCTCTCCGATACTCACGACAAAGTGAACAAAAGCCACGGGAAAAGTTTCGAAAAAAGTAGTTATAGTCCATTGTCCGACCGTAACTTAGACCAACGTGAAAGAAAACAAAAAGCAAAAAAAGTGGAAAGAAAGAAAGATAAATAAAAAAATATGGGCAGTTATCATGACAGGCAATGCTGGCACGGCGCCATCTTGTATCATACATGTTACAGGTGATGTATCATACATGTTACAGGTGAGATATCATACATGTTACAGGTGAGATATCATACATGTTACAGGTGATGTATCATACATGTTACAGGTGAGATATCATACATGTTACAGGTGAGATATCATACATGTTACAGGTGATGTATCATGCATGTTACAGGTGAGATATCATACCTGTTACAGGTGAGATATCATACATGTTACAGGTGATGTATCATACATGTTACAGGTGAGATATCATACATGTTACAGGTGATGTATCATGCATGTTACAGGTGATGTATCATGCATGTTACAGGTGATGTATCATACATGTTACAGGTGATGTATCATGCATGTTACAGGTGAGATATCATACATGTTACAGGTGGGTGAGATATCATACATGTTACAGGTGAGATATCATACATGTTACAGGTGATGTATCATACATGTTACAGGTGATGTATCATGCATGTTACATGTGAGATATCATACATGTTACAGGTGATGTATCATACATGTTACAGGTGATGTATCACACATGTTACAGGTGAGATATCATACATGTTACAGGTGAGATATCATACATGTTACAGGTGATGTATCACATGTTACAGGTGAGATATCATACATGTTACAGGTGAGATATCATACATGTTACAGGTGATGTATCATGCATGTTACAGGTGATGTATCATACATGTTACAGGTCACATGTTACAGGTGATGTATCATACATGTTACAGGTGATGTATCATACCTGTTACAGGTGAGATATCATACATGTTACAGGTGATGTATCATACATGTTACAGGTGAGATATCATACATGTTACAGGTGAGATATCATACATGTTACAGGTGATGTATCATATGTTACAGGTGATGTATCATACATGTTACAGGTGATGTATCATACATGTTACAGGTGAGATATCATACATGTTACAGGTGAGATATCATACATGTTACAGGTGATGTATCATGTTACAGTTACAGGTATCATACATGTTACAGGTGAGATATCATACATGTTACAGGTGATGTATCATACATGTTACAGGTGATGTATCATACATGTTACAGGTGAGATATCATACATGTTACAGGTGAGATATCATACATGTTACAGGTGATGTATCATACATGTTACAGGTGAGATATCATACATGTTACAGGTGATGTATCATACATGTTACAGGTGAGATATCATACATGTTACAGGTGAGATATCATGCATGTTACAGGTGATGTATCACATGTTACAGGTGAGATATCATACATGTTACAGGTGAGATATCATACATGTTACAGGTGATGTATCATACATGTTACAGGTGATGTATCATACATGTTACAGGTGAGATATCATACATGTTACAGGTGAGATATCATACATGTTACAGGTGATGTATCATACATGTTACAGGTGAGATATCATACATGTTACAGGTGAGATATCATACATGTTACAGGTGATGTATCATACATGTTACAGGTGAGATATCATACATGTTACAGGTGAGATATCATACATGTTACAGGTGATGTATCATACATGTTACAGGTGAGATATCATACATGTTACAGGTGAGATATCATACATGTTACAGGTGAGATATCATACATGTTACAGGTGAGATATCATACATGTTACAGGTGATGTATCATACATGTTACAGGTGATGTATCATACATGTTACAGGTGAGATATCATACATGTTACAGGTGATGTATCATACATGTTACAGGTGATGTATCATACATGTTACAGGTGATGTATCATACCTGTTACAGGTGAGATATCATACATGTTACAGGTGAGATATCATACATGTTACAGGTGAGATATCATACATGTTACAGGTGAGATATCACATGTTACAGGTGATGTATCATACATGTTACAGGTGATGTATCATACATGTTACAGGTGAGATATCATACATGTTACAGGTGATGTATCATACATGTTACAGGTGATGTATCATACATGTTACAGGTGAGATATCATACATGTTACAGGTGATGTATCATACATGTTACAGGTGATGTATCATACATGTTACAGGTGATGTATCATACATGTTACAGGTGATGTATCATACATGTTACAGGTGAGATATCATACATGTTACAGGTGATGTATCATACATGTTACAGGTGATGTGTCATACCTGTTACAGGTGAGATATCATACATGTTACAGGTGAGATATCATACATGTTACAGGTGAGATATCATACATGTTACAGGTGATGTATCATACATGTTACAGGTGATGTATCATACATGTTACAGGTGATGTATCATACATGTTACAGGTGAGATATCATACATGTTACAGGTGAGATATCATACATGTTACAGGTGAGATATCATACATGTTACAGGTGATGTATCATACATGTTACAGGTGATGTATCATACATGTTACAGGTGATGTATCATACATGTTACAGGTGATGTATCATACATGTTACAGGTGAGATATCATACATGTTACAGGTGAGATATCATACATGTTACAGGTGAGATATCATACATGTTACAGGTGAGATATCATACATGTTACAGGTGATGTATCATACATGTTACAGGTGATGTATCATACATGTTACAGGTGATGTATCATACCTGTTACAGGTGAGATATCATACATGTTACAGGTGAGATATACATGTTATAGGTGAGATATCATACATGTTACAGGTGAGATATCATACATGTTACAGGTGAGATATCATACATGTTACAGGTGAGATATCATACATGTTACAGGTGATGTATCATACATGTTACAGGTGATGTATCATACATGTTACAGGTGATGTATCATACATGTTACAGGTGATGTATCATACATGTTACAGGTGAGATATCATACATGTTACAGGTGAGATATCATACATGTTATAGGTGAGATATCATACATGTTACAGGTGAGATATCATACATGTTACAGGTGAGATATCATACATGTTACAGGTGAGATATCATACATGTTATAGGTGATATATCATACATGTTACAGGTGATGTATCATACCTGTTACAGGTGAGATATCATACATGTTACAGGTGAGATATCATACATGTTACAGGTGAGATATCATACCTGTTACAGGTGAGATATCATACATGTTACAGGTGATGTATCATACCTGTTACAGGTGAGATATCATACATGTTACAGGTGAGATATCATACATGTTACAGGTGAGATATCATACATGTTACAGGTGAGATATCATACATGTTACAGGTGAGATATCATACATGTTACAGGTGATGTATCATACATGTTACAGGTGAGATATCATACATGTTACAGGTGAGATATCATACATGTTACAGGTGATGTATCATACATGTTACAGGTGAGATATCATACATGTTACAGGTGAGATATCATACATGTTACAGGTGATGTATCATACATGTTACAGGTGATATATCATACATGTTACAGGTGAGATATCATACATGTTACAGGTGAGATATCATACATGTTACAGGTGATGTATCATACATGTTACAGGTGAGATATCATACATGTTACAGGTGATGTATCATACATGTTACAGGTGAGATATCATACATGTTACAGGTGAGATATCATACATGTTACAGGTGAGATATCATACATGTTACAGGTGATGTATCATACATGTTACAGGTGAGATATCATACATGTTACAGGTGATGTATCATACATGTTACAGGTGAGATATCATACATGTTACAGGTGAGATATCATACATGTTACAGGTGAGATATCATACATGTTACAGGTGAGATATCAAACATGTTACAGGTGATGTATCATACATGTTACAGGTGAGATATCATACATGTTACAGGTGAGATATCATACATGTTACAGGTGATGTATCATACATGTTACAGGTGATGTATCATACATGTTACAGGTGAGATATCATACATGTTACAGGTGATGTATCATACATGTTACAGGTGAGATATCATACATGTTACAGGTGAGATATCATACATGTTACAGGTGATGTATCATACATGTTACAGGTGATGTATCATACATGTTACAGGTGAGATATCATACATGTTACAGGTGATGTATCATACATGTTACAGGTGATGTATCATACATGTTACAGGTGAGATATCATACATGTTACAGGTGATGTATCATACATGTTACAGGTGAGATATCATACATGTTACAGGTGATGTATCACATGTTACAGGTGATGTATCATACATGTTACAGGTGAGATATCATACATGTTACAGGTGAGATATACATGTTACAGGTGAGATATCATACATGTTACAGGTGAGATATCATACATGTTACAGGTGATGTATCATACATGTTATAGGTGATATATCATACATGTTACAGGTGATGTATCATACATGTTACAGGTGATGTATCATACATGTTACAGGTGATGTATCATACATGTTACAGGTGAGATATCATACATGTTACAGGTGAGATATACATGTTACAGGTGAGATATCATACATGTTACAGGTGAGATATCATACATGTTACAGGTGAGATATCATACATGTTACAGGTGATGTATCATACATGTTACAGGTGAGATATCATACATGTTACAGGTGAGATATCATACATGTTACAGGTGAGATATCATACCTGTTATAGGTGAGATATCATACATGTTACAGGTGATGTATCATACCTGTTACAGGTGAGATATCATACATGTTACAGGTGAGATATCATACATGTTACAGGTGATATATCATACATGTTATAGGTGATATATCATACATGTTACAGGTGATGTATCATACCTGTTACAGGTGAGATATCATACATGTTACAGGTGAGATATCATACATGTTACAGGTGAGATATCATACATGTTACAGGTGAGATATACATGTTACAGGTGAGATATCATACATGTTACAGGTGAGATATCATACGTTACATGTTACAGGTGAGATATCATACATGTTACAGGTGAGATATCATACATGTTACAGGTGAGATATCATACATGTTACAGGTGAGATATCATACATGT
The DNA here is from genome assembly GCF_029220125.1 of Pseudoliparis swirei. Taxonomy (NCBI): domain Eukaryota; kingdom Metazoa; phylum Chordata; class Actinopteri; order Perciformes; family Liparidae; genus Pseudoliparis; species Pseudoliparis swirei. The sequence continues at coordinate 33,997,543 of NC_079391.1, read as the reverse complement.
TACAGGTGAGATATCATACATGTTACAGGTGAGATATCATACATGTTACAGGTGAGATATACATGTTACAGGTGAGATATCATACCTGTTACAGGTGAGATATCATACATGTTACAGGTGAGATATCATACATGTTACAGGTGAGATATCATACATGTTACAGGTGATGTGTCATACCTGTTACAGGTGAGATATCATACATGTTACAGGTGATGTATCATACCTGTTACAGGTGAGATATCATACATGTTACAGGTGATGTATCATACATGTTACAGGTGAGATATCATACATGTTACAGGTGATGTATCATGCATGTTACAGGTGATGTATCATACTTGTTACAGGTGATGTATCATACATGTTACAGGTGAGATATCATACATGTTACAGGTGAGATATCATACATGTTACAGGTGAGATATCATACATGTTACAGGTGAGATATCATACATGTTACAGGTGATGTATCATACCTGTTACAGGTGAGATATCATACATGTTACAGGAGAGATATCATACATGTTACAGGTGAGATATCATACATGTTACAGGTGAGATATCATACATGTTACAGGTGATGTATCATACCTGTTACAGGTGAGATATCATACATGTTACAGGAGAGATATCATACATGTTACAGGTGAGATATCATACATGTTACAGGAGAGATATCATACATGTTACAGGTGAGATATCATACATGTTACAGGTGAGATATCATACATGTTACAGGTGAGATATCATAGATGTTACAGGTGATGTATCATACATGTTACAGGTGAGATATCATACATGTTACAGGAGAGATATCATACATGTTACAGGAGAGATATCATACATGTTACAGGAGAGATATCATACATGTTACAGGAGATATCATACATGTTACAGGTGAGATATCATACATGTTACAGGAGAGATATCATACATGTTACAGGTGAGATATCATACATGTTACAGGTGAGATATCATACCTGTTACAGGTGATGTATCATACATGTTACAGGTGAGATATCATACATGTTACAGGTGAGATATCATACATGTTACAGGTGATGTATCATACATGTTACAGGTGAGATATCATACATGTTATAGGTGAGATATCATACATGTTACAGGTGATGTATCATACATGTTACATGTGAGATATCATACATGTTACAGGTGAGATATCATACATGTTACAGGTGATGTATCATACATGTTACAGGTGAGATATCATACATGTTACAGGTGATGTATCATGCATGTTACAGTTGATGTATCATACATGTTACAGGTGAGATATCATACATGTTACAGGTGAGATATCATGCATGTTACAGGTGATGTATCATACATGTTACAGGTGATGTATCATACATGTTACAGGTGAGATATCATACATGTTACAGGTGATGTATCATACATGTTACAGGTGATGTATCATACATGTTACAGGTGAGATATCATACATGTTACAGGTGAGATATCATACATGTTACAGGTGAGATATCATACATGTTACAGGTGATGTATCATACATGTTACAGGTGATGTATCATACATGTTACAGGTGAGATATCATACATGTTACAGGTGATGTATCATGCATGTTACAGGTGATGTATCATACATGTTACAGGTGAGATATCATACATGTTACAGGTGAGATATCATGCATGTTACAGGTGATGTATCATACATGTTACAGGTGATGTATCATACATGTTACAGGTGAGATATCATGCATGTTACAGGTGATGTATCATACATGTTACAGGTGAGATATCATACATGTTACAGGTGAGATATCATACATGTTACAGGTGAGATATCATACATGTTACAGGTGAGATATCATACATGTTACAGGTGAGATATCATACATGTTACAGGTGAGATATCATACATGTTACAGGTGAGATATCATACATGTTACAGGTGAGATATCATACATGTTACAGGTGAGATATCATACATGTTACAGGTGAGATATCATACATGTTACAGGTGAGATATCATACATGTTACAGGTGAGATATCATACATGTTACAGGTGAGATATCATACATGTTACAGGTGATATCATACATGTTACAGGTGATGTATCATACATGTTACAGGTGAGATATCATACATGTTACAGGTGAGATATCATACATGTTACAGGTGATGTATCATACATGTTACAGGTGATGTATCATACATGTTACAGGTGAGATATCATACATGTTACAGGTGAGATATCATACATGTTACAGGTGATGTATCATACATGTTACAGGTGAGATATCATACATGTTACAGGTGAGATATCATACATGTTACAGGTGATGTATCATACATGTTACAGGTGAGATATCATACATGTTACAGGTGAGATATCATACATGTTACAGGTGAGATATCATACATGTTACAGGTGAGATATCATACATGTTACAGGTGAGATATCATACATGTTACAGGTGAGATATCATACATGTTACAGGTGAGGTATCATACATGTTACAGGTGAGATATCATACATGTTACAGGTGAGATATCATACATGTTACAGGTGAGATATCATACATGTTACAGGTGAGATATCATACATGTTACAGGTGATGTATCATACATGTTACAGGTGAGATATCATACATGTTACAGGTGATGTATCATGCATGTTACAGGTGATGTATCATACATGTTACAGGTGAGATATCATACATGTTACAGGTGAGATATCATACATGTTACAGGTGAGATATCATACATGTTACAGGTGAGATATCATACATGTTACAGGTGAGATATCATACATGTTACAGGTGATGTATCATACATGTTACAGGTGATGTATCATACATGTTACAGGTGAGATATCATACATGTTACAGGTGAGATATCATACATGTTACAGGTGAGATATCATACATGTTACAGGTGAGATATACATGTTACAGGTGAGATATCATACATGTTACAGGTGAGATATCATACATGTTACAGGTGAGATATCATACATGTTACAGGTGAGATATCATACATGTTACAGGTGAGATATCATACATGTTACAGGTGAGATATCATACATGTTACAGGTGAGATATCATACATGTTACAGGTGAGATATCATACATGTTACAGGTGAGATATCATACATGTTACAGGTGAGTATCATACATGTTACAGGTGAGATATCATACATGTTACAGGTGAGATATCATACATGTTACAGGTGAGATATCATACATGTTACAGGTGAGATATCATACATGTTACAGGTGAGATATCATACATGTTACAGGTGATGTATCATACCTGTTACAGGTGAGATATCATACATGTTACAGGAGAGATATCATACATGTTACAGGTGAGATATCATACATGTTACAGGTGAGATATCATACATGTTACAGGTGAGATATCATACATGTTACAGGTGAGATATCATACATGTTACAGGTGAGATATCATACATGTTACAGGTGAGATATCGCCACATGTTACAGGTGAGATATCATACATGTTACAGGTGAGATATCATACATGTTACAGGTGAGATATCATACATGTTACAGGTGATGTATCATACATGTTACAGGTGATGTATCATACATGTTACAGGTGAGATATCATACATGTTACAGGTGAGATATCATACATGTTACAGGTGAGATATCATACATGTTACAGGTGATGTATCATACATGTTACAGGTGAGATATCATACATGTTACAGGTGAGATATCATACATGTTACAGGTGATGTATCATACATGTTACAGGTGAGATATCATACATGTTACAGGTGATGTATCATACATGTTACAGGTGATGTCATACATGTTACAGGTGAGATATCATACATGTTACAGGTGAGATATCATACATGTTACAGGTGATGTATCATACATGTTACAGGTGAGATATCATACATGTTACAGGTGAGATATCATACATGTTACAGGTGATGTATCATACATGTTACAGGTGAGATATCATACATGTTACAGGTGATGTATCATACATGTTACAGGTGAGATATCATACATGTTACAGGTGATGTATCATACATGTTACAGGTGAGATATCATACATGTTACAGGTGAGATATCATACATGTTACAGGTGAGATATCATACATGTTACAGGTGATGTATCATACATGTTACAGGTGATGTATCATACATGTTACAGGTGATGTATCATACATGTTACAGGTGATGTATCATACATGTTACAGGTGAGATATCATACATGTTACAGGTGAGATATCATACATGTTACAGGTGAGATATCATACATGTTACAGGTGATGTATCATACATGTTACAGGTGATGTATCATACATGTTACAGGTGAGATATCATACATGTTACAGGTGAGATATCATACATGTTACAGGTGATGTATCATACATGTTACAGGTGAGATATCATACATGTTACAGGTGAGATATCATACATGTTACAGGTGAGATATCATACATGTTACAGGTGAGATATCATACATGTTACAGGTGATGTATCATACATGTTACAGGTGAGATATCATACATGTTACAGGTGATGTATCATACATGTTACAGGTGATGTATCATACATGTTACAGGTGAGATATCATACATGTTACAGGTGAGATATCATACATGTTACAGGTGAGATATCATACATGTTACAGGTGAGTGAGATATCATACATGTTACAGGTGAGATATCATACATGTTACAGGTGATGTATCATACATGTTACAGGTGAGATATCATACATGTTACAGGTGAGATATCATACATGTTACAGGTGAGATATCATACATGTTACAGGTGAGATATCATACATGTTACAGGTGATGTATCATACATGTTACAGGTGAGATATCATACATGTTACAGGTGAGATATCATACATGTTACAGGTGAGATATCATACATGTTACAGGTGAGATATCATACATGTTACAGGTGATGTATCATACATGTTACAGGTGAGATATCATACATGTTACAGGTGATGTATCATACATGTTACAGGTGATGTATCACACATGTTACAGGTGATGTATCATACATGTTACAGGTGAGATATCATACATGTTACAGGTGAGATATCATACATGTTACAGGTGATGTATCATACATGTTACAGGTGATGTATCATACATGTTACAGGTGAGATATCATACATGTTACAGGTGATGTATCATACATGTTACAGGTGAGATATCATACATGTTACAGGTGAGATATCATACATGTTACAGGTGATGTATCATACATGTTACAGGTGAGATATCATACATGTTACAGGTGAGATATCATACATGTTACAGGTGATGTATCATACATGTTACAGGTGATGTATCATACATGTTACAGGTGAGATATCATACATGTTACAGGTGATGTATCATACATGTTACAGGTGATGTATCATACATGTTACAGGTGATGTATCATACATGTTACAGGTGATGTATCACACATGTTACAGGTGAGATATCATACATGTTACAGGTGAGATATCATACATGTTACAGGTGAGATATCATACATGTTACAGGTGAGATATCATACATGTTACAGGTGATGTATCATACATGTTACAGGTGATGTATCATACATGTTACAGGTGATGTATCATACATGTTACAGGTGAGATATCATACATGTTACAGGTGAGATATCATACATGTTACAGGTGAGATATCATACATGTTACAGGTGAGATATCATACATGTTACAGGTGATGTATCATACATGTTACAGGTGATGTATCATACATGTTACAGGTGAGATATCATACATGTTACAGGTGATGTATCATACATGTTACAGGTGATGTATCATACATGTTACAGGTGAGATATCATACATGTTACAGGTGAGATATCATACATGTTACAGGTGATGTATCATACATGTTACAGGTGAGATATCATACATGTTACAGGTGATGTATCATACATGTTACATGTTACAGGTGAGATATCATACATGTTACAGGTGAGATATCATACATGTTACAGGTGAGATATCATACATGTTACAGGTGATGTATCATACATGTTACAGGTGATGTATCATACATGTTACAGGTGAGATATCATACATGTTACAGGTGAGATATCATACATGTTACAGGTGATGTATCATACATGTTACAGGTGATGTATCATACATGTTACAGGTGAGATATCATACATGTTACAGGTGAGATATCATACATGTTACAGGTGAGATATCATACATGTTACAGGTGATGTATCATACATGTTACAGGTGATGTATCATACATGTTACAGGTGAGATATCATACATGTTACAGGTGATGTATCATACATGTTACAGGTGATGTATCATACATGTTACAGGTGATGTATCATACCTGTTACAGGTGAGATATCATACATGTTACAGGTGAGATGTCATACATGTTACAGGTGAGATATCATACATGTTACAGGTGAGATATCATACATGTTACAGGTGATGTATCATGCATGTTACAGGTGATGTATCATACATGTTACAGGTGAGATATCATACATGTTACAGGTGATGTATCATACATGTTACAGGTGATGTATCATACATGTTACAGGTGAGATATCATACATGTTACAGGTGATGTATCATACATGTTACAGGTGATGTATCATACATGTTACAGGTGATGTATCATACATGTTACAGGTGAGATATCATACATGTTACAGGTGAGATATCATACATGTTACAGGTGAGATATCATACATGTTACAGGTGATGTATCATACATGTTACAGGTGAGATATCATACATGTTACAGGTGAGATATCATACATGTTACAGGTGAGATATCATACATGTTACAGGTGAGATATCATACATGTTACAGGTGATGTATCATACATGTTACAGGTGATGTATCATACATGTTACAGGTGAGATATCATACATGTTACAGGTGAGATATCATACATGTTACAGGTGAGATATCATACATGTTACAGGTGATGTATCATACATGTTACAGGTGATGTATCATACATGTTACAGGTGAGATATCACATGTTACAGGTGATATCATACCTGTTACAGGTGAGATATCATACATGTTACAGGTGAGATATCATACATGTTACAGGTGAGATATCATACATGTTACAGGTGATGTATCATACATGTTACAGGTGATGTATCATACATGTTACAGGTGAGATATCATACATGTTACAGGTGAGATATCATACATGTTACAGGTGAGATATCATACATGTTACAGGTGAGATCATACAGGTGAGATATCATACATGTTACAGGTGAGATATCATACATGTTACAGGTGATGTATCATATGTTACAGGTGATGTATCATACATGTTACAGGTGATATCATACATGTTACAGGTGAGATATCATACATGTTACAGGTGAGATATCATACATGTTACAGGTGAGATATCATACATGTTACAGGTGAGATATCATACATGTTACAGGTGAGATATCATACATGTTACAGGTGATGTATCATACATGTTACAGGTGATGTATCATACATGTTACAGGTGAGATATCATACATGTTACAGGTGATATCATACATGTTACAGGTGAGATATCATACATGTTACAGGTGAGATATCATACATGTTACAGGTGATGTATCATACATGTTACAGGTGAGATATCATACATGTTACAGGTGAGATATCATACATGTTACAGGTGAGATATCATACATGTTACAGGTGATATCATACATGTTACAGGTGAGATATCATACATGTTACAGGTGATGTATCATACATGTTACAGGTGAGATATCATACATGTTACAGGTGATGTATCATACATGTTACAGGTGATGTATCATACATGTTACAGGTGATGTATCACACATGTTACAGGTGATGTATCACACGTGTTACAGGTGAGATATCATACATGTTACAGGTGATGTATCATACATGTTACAGGTGAGATATCATACATGTTACAGGTGAGATATCATACATGTTACAGGTGATGTATCATACATGTTACAGGTGATGTATCATACATGTTACAGGTGAGATATCATACATGTTACAGGTGATGTATCATACATGTTACAGGTGAGATACCATACATGTTACAGGTGATATCATACATGTTACAGGTGATGTATCATACATGTTACAGGTGAGATATCATACATGTTACAGGTGAGATATCATACATGTTACAGGTGATGTATCATACATGTTACAGGTGATGTATCATACATGTTACAGGTGAGATATCACATGTTACAGGTGATGTATCATACATGTTACAGGTGAGATATCATACATGTTACAGGTGAGATATCATACATGTTACAGGTGATGTATCATACATGTTACAGGTGAGATATCATACATGTTACAGGTGAGATATCATACATGTTACAGGTGAGATATCATACATGTTACAGGTGATGTATCATACATGTTACAGGTGATGTATCATACATGTTACAGGTGAGATATCATACATGTTACAGGTGAGATATCATACATGTTACAGGTGAGATATCATACATGTTACAGGTGAGATATCATACATGTTACAGGTGAGATATCATACATGTTACAGGTGATGTATCATACATGTTACAGGTGAGATATCATACATGTTACAGGTGATATCATACATGTTACAGGTGATGTATCATACATGTTACAGGTGATGTATCATACATGTTACAGGTGAGATATCATACATGTTACAGGTGATGTATCATACATGTTACAGGTGATGTATCATACATGTTACAGGTGATATCATACATGTTACAGGTGATGTATCATACATGTTACAGGTGAGATATCATACATGTTACAGGTGATGTATCATACATGTTACAGGTGATGTATCATACATGTTACAGGTGAGATATCATACATGTTACAGGTGAGATATCATACATGTTACAGGTGAGATATCATACATGTTACAGGTGATGTATCATACATGTTACAGGTGAGATATCATACATGTTACAGGTGAGATATCATACATGTTACAGGTGATGTATCATACATGTTACAGGTGATGTATCACACATGTTACAGGTGATGTATCATACATGTTACAGGTGAGATATCATACATGTTATAGGTGAGATATCATACCTGTTACAGGTGAGATATCATACATGTTACAGGTGAGATATCATACATGTTACAGGTGAGATATCATACATGTTACAGGTGAGATATCATACATGTTACAGGTGATGTATCATACATGTTACAGGTGAGATATCATACATGTTACAGGTGAGATATCATACATGTTACAGGTGAGATATCATACATGTTACAGGTGAGATATCATACATGTTACAGGTGATGTATCATACATGTTACAGGTGAGATATCATACATGTTACAGGTGAGATATCATACATGTTACAGGTGAGATATCATACATGTTACAGGTGAGATATCATACATGTTACAGGTGAGATATCATACATGTTACAGGTGAGACATCACATGTTACAGGTGAGATATCATACATGTTACAGTGTTACAGGTGAGATATCATACATGTTACAGGTGATATCATACATGTTACAGGTGATGTATCATACATGTTACAGGTGAGATATCATACATGTTACAGGTGAGATATCATACATGTTACAGGTGAGATATCATACATGTTACAGGTGAGATATCATACATGTTACAGGTGAGATATCATACATGTTACAGGTGAGATATCATACATGTTACAGGTGAATATCATACATGTTACAGGTGAGATATCATACATGTTACAGGTGATGTATCATACATGTTACAGGTGAGATATCATATGTTACAGGTGAATATCATACATGTTACAGGTGAGATATCATACATGTTACAGGTGAGATATCTACATGTTACAGGTGAGATATCATACATGTTACAGGTGAGATATCATACATGTTACAGGTGAGATATCATACATGTTACAGGTGAGATATCATACATGTTACAGGTGATGTATCATACATGTTACAGGTGAGATATCATACATGTTACAGGTGAGATATCATACATGTTACAGGTGAGATATCATACATGTTACAGGTGAGATATCATACATGTTACAGGTGAGATATCATACATGTTACAGGTGAGATATCATACATGTTACAGGTGAGATATCATACATGTTACAGGTGAGATATCATACATGTTACAGGTGATGTATCATACATGTTACAGGTGAGATATCATACATGTTACAGGAGAGATATCATACATGTTACAGGTGAGATATCATACATGTTACAGGTGAGATATACATGTTACAGGTGAGATATCATACATGTTACAGGTGAGATATCATACATGTTACAGGTGAGATATCATACATGTTACAGGTGAGATATCATACATGTTACAGGTGATGTATCATACATGTTACAGGTGAGATATCATACATGTTACAGGTGAGATATCATACATGTTACAGGTGATGTATCATACATGTTGGTGAGATATCATACATGTTACAGGAGAGATATCATACATGTTACAGGAGAGATATCATACATGTTACAGGTGAGATATCATACATGTTACAGGAGAGATATCATACATGTTACAGGTGAGATATCATACATGTTACAGGTGAGATATCATACATGTTACAGGTGATGTATCATACATGTTACAGGTGAGATATCATACATGTTACAGGTGATGTATCATACATGTTACAGGTGAGATATCATACATGTTACAGGTGAGATCATACATGTTACAGGTGAGATATCATACATGTTACAGGTGATGTATCATACATGTTACAGGTGAGATATCATACATGTTACAGGTGAGATATCATACATGTTACAGGTGATGTATCATACATGTTACAGGTGATGTCATACATGTTACAGGTGAGATATCATACATGTTACAGGTGATGTATCATGCATGTTACAGGTGATGTATCATACATGTTACAGGTGAGATATCATACATGTTACAGGTGAGATATCATGCATGTTACAGGTGATGTATCATACATGTTACAGGTGAGATATCATACATGTTACAGGTGAGATATCATACATGTTACAGGTGATGTATCATGTTACAGGTGATATATCATACATGTTACAGGTGATGTATCATGCATGCAGGTGATGTATCATACATGTTACAGGTGAGATATCATACATGTTACAGGTGATGTATCATACATGTTACAGGTGAGATATCATACATGTTACAGGTGAGATATCATACATGTTACAGGTGTTACAGGTGATGTATCATACATGTTACAGGTGAGATATCATACATGTTACAGGTGATGTATCATCATGTTACAGGTGATGTATCATACATGTTACAGGTGAGATATCATACATGTTACAGGTGAGATATCATACATGTTACAGGTGATGTATCATACATGTTACAGGTGATGTATCATACATGTTTCAGGTGAGATATCATACATATTACAGGAGATCTATCATACAAGTTACGATGTATCACACATGTTACAGGTGAGATATCATACATGTTACAGGTGAGATATCATACATGTTACAGGTGAGATATCATACATGTTACAGGTGATGTATCATACATGTTACAGGTGAGATATCATACATGTTACAGGTGATGTATCATACATGTTACAGGTGATGATATCATACATGTTACAGGTGAGATATCATACATGTTACAGGTGATGTATCACATGTTACAGGTGAGATATCATACATGTTACAGGTGAGATATCATACATGTTACAGGTGAGATATCATACATGTTACAGGTGATGTATCATACATGTTACAGGTGATGTATCATACATGTTACAGGTGAGATATCATACATGTTACAGGTGAGATATCATACATGTTACAGGTGAGATATCATACATGTTACAGGTGATGTATCATACATGTTATAGGTGATATCATACATGTTACAGGTGAGATATCATACATGTTACAGGTGAGATATCATACATGTTACAGGTGATGTATCATACATGTTACAGGTGAGATATCATACATGTTACAGGTGATGTATCATACATGTTACAGGTGAGATATCATACATGTTACAGGTGAGATATCATACATGTTACAGGTGATATCATACATGTTACAGGTGAGATATCATACATGTTACAGGTGATGTATCATACATGTTACAGGTGAGATATCATACATGTTACAGGTGAGATATCATACATGTTACAGGTGATGTATCATACATGTTACAGGTGAGATATCATACATGTTACAGGTGAGATATCATACATGTTACAGGTGAGATATCATACATGTTACAGGTGATGTATCATACATGTTACAGGTGAGATATCATACATGTTACAGGTGATATCATACATGTTACAGGTGAGATATCATACATGTTACAGGTGAGATATCATACATGTTACAGGTGAGATATCATACATGTTACAGGTGAGATATCATACATGTTACAGGTGATGTATCATACATGTTACAGGTGAGATATCATACATGTTACAGGTGAGATATCATACATGTTACAGGTGAGATATCATACATGTTACAGGTGATGTATCATACATGTTACAGGTGAGATATCATACATGTTACAGGTGATGTATCATACATGTTACAGGTGAGATATCATACATGTTACAGGTGAGATATCATACATGTTACAGGTGAGATATCATACATGTTACAGGTGATGTATCACATGTTACAGGTGATGTATCACATGTTACAGGTGAGATATCATACATGTTACAGGTGAGATATCATACATGTTACAGGTGAGATATCATACATGTTACAGGCGTGAGATATCACACATGTTACAGGTGAGATATCATACATGTTACAGGTGAGATATCATACTCCATGTTACAGGTGACAGGCCCCGCCTGTATCATACATGTTACAGGTGAGACTTTTTCACACATGTTACAGGTGATATATCACATGTTACAGGTGAGATACATACATGTTAAGGTGAGATCATATATTGACATTGGTGATCATGTTACATGAATATCATTCATGAATAATTGTTCAACACTTTATAAATGATGGGTTCACCATTAGTAAATGAAGTATTAAATAAAGCGTTGTGGCGTTCAGTTATTATAAAGAGTTACTCAGAACTTAATGAAGGGACTCAAAATGACCCCAGTCCTCTTTGACTTTGACACCCTCACTCTGTACACATAGACATCCCTGACCTTTGACATTTGACCTTTGACCTCACATTGGATCAGGAACTCCCAAGAAATAGAAAAAAACCTTTCAGGGGAAAAAGAGGGAAGAAACCTTCAGGAGAGCAACAGAGGAGGAACAATAGATGTCAGTGACCAGATGAACAATAGATGTCATGTGAATGCAGATGAACAATACATGACATGTGACCAGGTGAACAATAGATGTCATGTGACCAGGTGAACAATAGATGTCATGTGACCAGATGAACAATAGATGTCATGTGACCAGGTGAACAATAGATGTCATGTGACCAGATGAACAATAGATGTCATGTGACCAGATGAACAATAGATGTCATGTGACCAGGTGAACAATAGATGTCATGTGACCAGGTGAACAATAGATGTCATGTGACCTGATGAATGACAATAGATGTCATGTGACCTGATGAACAATAGATGTCATGTGACCAGATGAACAATAGATGTCATGTGACCAGATGAACAATAGATGTCATGTGACCAGGTGAACAATAGATGTCATGTGACCAGGTGAACAATAGATGTCATGTGACCAGATGAACAATAGATGTCATGTGACCTGATGAACAATAGATGTCATGTGACCAGGTGAACAATAGATGTCATGTGACCAGATGAACAATAGATGTCATGTGACCAGATGAACAATAGACCGAACAATAGATGTCATGTGACCAGATGAACAATAGTCATGTGCAATAGATGTCATGTGACCAGGTGAACAATAGATGTCATGTGACCAGGTGAACAATAGATGTCATGTGACCAGGTGAACAATAGATGTCATGTGACCAGATGAACAATAGATGTCATGTGACCAGATGAACAATAGATGTCATGTGACCAGGTGAACAATAGATGTCATGTGACCAGGTGAACAATAGATGTCATGTGACCAGATGAACAATAGATGTCATGTGACCAGATGAACAATAGATGTCATGTGACCAGATGAACAATAGATGTCATGTGACCAGATGAACAATAGATATGTGACCAGGTGAACAATAGATGTCATGAGACAGATGAACAATAGATGTCATGTGACCAGATGAACAATAGATGTCATGTGACCAGGTGAACAATAGATGTCATGTGACCAGATGAACAATAGATGTCATGTGACCAGATGAACAATAGATGTCATGTGACCAGATGAACAATAGATGTCATGTGACCAGATGAACAATAGATGTCATGTGACCAGGTGAACAATAGATGTCATGTGACCAGATGAACAATAGATGTCATGTGACCAGATGAACAATAGATGTCATGTGACCAGATGAACAATAGATGTCATGTGACCAGATGAACAATAGATGTCATGTGACCAGATGAACAATAGATGTCATGTGACCAGATGAACAATAGATGTCATGTGACCAGATGAACAATAGATGTCATGTGACCAGATGAACAATAGATGTCATGTGACCAGATGAACAATAGATGTCATGTGACCAGATGAACAATAGATGTCATGTGACCAGATGAACAATAGATGTCATGTGACCAGATGAACAATAGATGTCATGTGACCAGATGAACAATAGATGTCATGTGACCAGATGAACAATAGATGTCATGTGACCAGATGAACAATAGATGTCATGTGACCAGATGAACAATAGATGTCATGTGACCAGGTGAACAATAGATGTCATGTGACCAGATGAACAATAGATGTCATGTGACCAGATGAACAATAGATGTCATGTGACCAGGTGAACAATAGATGTCATGTGACCAGATGAACAATAGATGTCATGTGACCAGATGAACAATAGATGTCATGTGACCAGATGAACAATAGATGTCATGTGACCAGATGAACAATAGATGTCATGTGACCAGATGAACAATAGATGTCATGTGACCAGATGAACAATAGATGTCATGTGACCAGATGAACAATAGATGTCATGTGACCAGGTGAACAATAGATGTCATGTGACCAGATGAACAATAGATGTCATGTGACCAGATGAACAATAGATGTCATGTGACCAGATGAACAATAGATGTCATGTGACCAGATGAACAATAGATGTCATGTGACCAGATGAACAATAGATGTCATGTGACCAGATGAACAATAGATGTCATGTGACCAGATGAACAATAGATGTCATGTGACCAGATGAACAATAGATGTCATGTGACCAGATGAACAATAGATGTCATGTGACCAGATGAACAATAGATGTCATGTGACAGATGAACAATAGATGTCATGTGACCAGATGAACAATAGATGTCATGTGACCAGATGAACAATAGATGTCATGTGACCAGATGAACAATAGATGTCATGTGACCAGATGAACAATAGATGTCATGTGACCAGGTGAACAATAGATGTCATGTGACCAGATGAACAATAGATGTCATGTGACCAGATGAACAATAGATGTCATGTGACCAGATGAACAATAGATGTCATGTGACCAGATGAACAATAGATGTCATGTGACCAGGTGAACAATAGATGTCATGTGACCAGATGAACAATAGATGTCATGTGACCAGATGAACAATAGATGTCATGTGACCAGATGAACAATAGATGTCATGTGACCAGGTGAACAATAGATGTCATGTGACCAGATGAACAATAGATGTCATGTGACCAGATGAACAATAGATGTCATGTGACCAGATGAACAATAGATGTCATGTGACCAGATGAACAATAGATGTCATGTGACCAGATGAACAATAGATGTCATGTGACCAGATGAACAATAGATGTCATGTGACCAGGTGAACAATAGATGTCATGTGACAGGTGAACAATAGATGTCATGTGACCAGATGAACAATAGATGTCATGTGACCAGATGAACAATAGATGTCATGTGACCAGATGAACAATAGATGTCATGTGACCAGATGAACAATAGATGTCATGTGACCAGATGAACAATAGATGTCATGTGACCAGATGAACAATAGATGTCATGTGACCAGATGAACAATAGATGTCATGTGACCAGATGAACAATAGATGTCATGTGACCAGATGAACAATAGATGTCATGTGACCAGGTGAACAATAGATGTCATGTGACCAGATGAACAATAGATGTCATGTGACCAGATGAACAATAGATGTCATGTGACCAGGTGAACAATAGATGTCATGTGACCAGATGAACAATAGATGTCATGTGACCAGATGAACAATAGATGTCATGTGACCAGATGAACAATAGATGTCATGTGACCAGATGAACAATAGATGTCATGTGACCAGATGAACAATAGATGTCATGTGACCAGATGAACAATAGATGTCATGTGACCAGATGAACAATAGATGTCATGTGACCAGATGAACAATAGATGTCATGTGACCAGATGAATAGATGTCATGTGACCAGGTGAACAATAGATGTCATGTGACCAGATGAACAATAGATGTCATGTGACCAGATGAACAATAGATGTCATGTGACAGATGAACAATAGATGTCATGTGACCAGATGAACAATAGATGTCATGTGACCAGATGAACAATAGATGTCATGTGACCAGATGAACAATAGATGTCATGTGACCAGATGAACAATAGATGTCATGTGACCAGATGAACAATAGATGTCATGTGACCAGATGAACAATAGATGTCATGTGACCAGATGAACAATAGATGTCATGTGACCAGATGAACAATAGATGTCATGTGACCAGATGAACAATAGATGTCATGTGACCAGATGAACAATAGATGTCATGTGACGGAATGAACAATAGATGTCATGTGACCAGATGAACAATAGATGTCATGTGACCAGATGAACAATAGATGTCATGTGACCAGATGAACAATAGATGTCATGTGACCAGATGAACAATAGATGTCATGTGACCAGATGAACAATAGATGTCATGTGACCAGATGAACAATAGATGTCATGTGACCAGATGAACAATAGATGTCATGTGACAGATGAACAATAGATGTCCAATAGATGTCATGTGACCAGATGAACAATAGATGTCATGTGACCAGATGAACAATAGATGTCATGTGACCAGATGAACAATAGATGTCATGTGACCAGATGAACAATAGATGTCATGTGACCAGATGAACAATAGATGTCATGTGACCAGATGAACAATAGATGTCATGTGACCAGATGAACAATAGATGTCATGTGACCAGATGAACAATAGATGTAGATGAACAATAGATGTCATGTGACCAGATGAACAATAGATGTCATGTGACCAGATGAACAATAGATGTCATGTGACCAGATGAACAATAGATGTCATGTGACCAGACAATAGATGTCATGTGACCAGATGAACAATAGATGTCATGTGACTAGATGAACAATAGATGTCATGTGACCAGATGAACAATAGATGTCATGTGACCAGATGAACAATAGATGTCATGTGACCAGATGAACAATAGATGTCATGTGACCAGATGAACAATAGATGTCATGTGACCAGATGAACAATAGATGTCATGTGACCAGATGAACAATAGATGTCATGTGACCAGATGAACAATAGATGTCATGTGACCAGATGAACAATAGATGTCATGTGACCAGATGAACAATAGATGTCATGTGACCAGATGAACAATAGATGTCATGTGACCAGATGAACAATAGATGTCATGTGACCAGATGAACAATAGATGTCATGTGACCAGATGAACAATAGATGTCATGTGACCAGATGAACAATAGATGTCATGACCCAGATGAACAATAGATGTCATGTGACTAGATGAACAATAGATGTCATGTGACCAGATGAATAATGTCATGTGACCAGATGAACAATAGATGTCATGTGACCAGATGAACAGATGTCATGACCAGATGAACAATAGATGTCATGTGACCAGGTGAACAATAGATGTCATGTGACCATATGTCATGTGACCAGATGAACAATAGATGTCATGTGACCAGATGAACAATAGATGTAATGTGACCAGATGAACAATAGATGTCATGTGACCAGATGAACAATAGATGTCATGTGACCAGATGAACAATAGATGTCATGTGGACCAGATGAACAATAGATGTCATGTGACCAGATGAACAATAGATGTCGTGACCAGATGAACAATAGATGTCATGTGACCAGATTGAACAATAGATGTCATGTGACCAGATGAACAATAGATGTCATGTGACCAGATGAACAATAGATGTCATGTGACCAGATGAACAATAGATGTCATGTGACCAGATGAACAATAGATGTCATGTGACCAGATGAACAATAGATGTCATGTGACCAGATGAACAATAGATGTCATGTGACCAGATGAACAATAGATGTCATGTGACCAGATGAACAATAGATGTCATGTGACCAGGTGAACAATAGATGTCACGTGACCAGATGAACAATAGATGTCATGTGACCAGATGAACAATAGATGTCATGTGACCAGATGAACAATAGATGTCATGTGACCAGATGAACAATAGATGTCATGTGACCAGATGAACAATAGATGTCATGTGACCAGATGAACAATAGATGTCATGTGACCAGGTGAACAATAGATGTCATGTGACCAGATGAACAATAGATGTCATGTGACCAGATGACCAGATGAACACTAGATGTCATGTGACCAGATGAACAATAGATGTCATGTGACCAGATGAACAATAGATGTCATGTGACCAGATGAACAATAGATGTCATGTGACCAGATGAACAATAGATGTCATGTGACCAGATGAACAATAGATGTCATGTGACCAGATGAACGTCATGTGACTAGATGAACAATAGATGTCATGTGACCAGGAACAATAGATGTCATGTGACCAGATGAACAATAGATGTCATGTGACCAGATGAACAATACTAGATGAACAATAGATGTCATGTGACTAGATGAATAGATGTCATGTGACTGAATGAACAATAGATGTCATGTGATCAGATGAACAATAGATGTCATGTGACCAGATGAACAATAGATGTCATGACTGATAGTGAACAATAGATGTCATGTGACCAGATGAACAATAGGCGTCATGTGATAGATGAACAATAGAGATAGACAATAGATGGCATGTGACCAGGTGAATAGATGTCATGTGACCAGATGAACAATAGATGTCATGTGACCAGATGAACAATAGATGTCATGTGACTAGATGAACAATATATGTCATGTGACCAGATGAACAATAGATGTCATGTGACCAGATGAACAATAGACATCATGTGACCAGATGAATAATCGATGTCATGTGACCAGATGAACAATAGATGTCATGTGACCAGATGAACAATAGATGTCATGTGACTAGATGAACAATAGATGTCATGTGACCAGATGATCATGTGACCAGATGAACAATATATGTCATGTGACCAGATGAACAATAGATGTCATGTGACTAGATGAACAATAGATGTCATGTGACCAGATGAACAATAGATGTCATGTGACCAGATGAACAATAGATGTCATTGTGACCAGATGAACAATAGATGTCATGTGACCAGATGAACAATAGATGTCAACAATAGATGTCATGTGACCAGATGGACAATAGATTGAACAATAGATGTCTGACTAGATGATCATGTGACCAGATTGAACAATAGATGTCATGTGACCAGATGAACAATAGATGTCATGTGACATGTGACCAGATGAACAATAGATGTCATGTGACCAGATGAACAATAGATGTCATGTGACCAGATGAACAATAGATGTCATGTGACCAGATGAACAATAGATGTCATGTGACCAGATGAACAATAGATGTCATGTGACCAGATGAACAATCGATGTCATGTGACCAGATGAACAATAGATGGCATGTGACCAGGTGAATAGATGTCATGTGACCAGATGAACAATAGACATCATGTGACCAGATGAACAATAGATGTCATGTGACTAGATGAACAATATATGTCATGTGACCAGATGAACAATAGATGTCATGTGACCAGATGAACAATAGACATCATGTGACCAGATGAACAATAGATGTCATGTGACCAGATGAACAATAGATGTCATGTGACCAGATGAACAATAGATGTCATGTGACCAGGTGAATAGATGTCATGTGACCAGATGAACAATAGATGTCATGTGACCAGATGAACAATAGATGTCATGTGACCAGATGAACAATAGATGTCATGTGACCAGATGAACAATAGATGTCATGTGACCAGATGAACAATAGATGTCATGTGACCAGATGAACAATAGATGTCATGACCAGATGAACAATAGATGTCATGTGACCAGATAGACAATAGCTCAGCCCCTTCCTCCGCGACCCTTCCTCCGACCTCTGACCCTCTTCGACCTTCCTTTCCTCTGACCCTTCCTCCCCTTCCTCGGCCCTTCCTCCCACCCTCCGATCTTCCTCTGACCCTTCCCCTTCCTCCGACCCTTCCTCTGACCCTTCCTCTGACCCTTCCTCTGACCCTTCCTCCGACCCTTCCTCCGACCCTTCCTCTGACACTTCCTTGTTTTATGTACAGTAATTTTGAGATGGCCAACAGCAAAAAGTTCAGGTTACACACACGTGTGTTATTGTGTCCTAACATCCGGTGGAGAGGGTTGTGGCTGACCTCTGACCTCCGGTGAGAAGCCTCTGACCTTCTCAGTGGTTAGCTGGTATGTGGTCCCCGTGGCACAAAGGGTTTCATGGAAGTAGCGATGAAGTCCTCTTACTTCCTTGTCCTCGCTCCACCAGAACACGCACAAAGGCCTTTTGTTCCTCAGTGATTGTTTCTCAGCATATTTTCTCGGTGGCGGCGCTAGGACGACACATGCCAAAGCACATGCTTCACACAAACATAAACATGAAACCACGGCGAGGAAACTGATCCGTCAGAGTCACTTTTTCACATGATACTCAATTATAAACACACACATATTAAAGATATCAGACATGTACAGAAACATGACACACAAAACACAACTCAACAAGTTGTTTGTTCATAGATCGGTAGGTCGGCAGGCGGGAGGAAGGGGTCGAAGGGGAGGAAGGGTCAGAGAAAATCGAAGGGTGGGAGGAAGGGGTCGGAAGGGTCAGGAGGAGGGGTCAGAGGAAGGGTCCCAGGAGGAAGGGTCAGAGGAGGAGGGAAGGGTCAGAGGAAGGGTCAGAGGAAGGGTCAGAGGAAGGGTGGAGGAAGGGTCAGAGGAAGGGTGAGGAGGAAGGGTCAGAGGAAGGGTCAGTGGAAGGGTCAGAGGGAAGGGTCGGAGGAAGGTCAGAGGAAGGGTCAGAGGAAGGGAAGGGTCGGAAGGGTCAGAGGGTCGAGGAAGGGTCAGTGGAAGAGGGTCGGAGGAACGGAGGAAGGGTCAGAGGAAGGGTGGGAGCAAGGGTCGGAGGAAGGGACAGAGGAAGGGTCGGCAGGGGGCCGGGCAGTAGATGTAAATAATAGCTTGAATTGGGCAACATGTGAAGGACTCACTTCATATTTCAAGATGAACAATAGATGTCATGAGACCAGATGAACAATAGATGTCATGTGACCAGATGAACAATCGATGTCATGTGACCAGATGAACAATAGATGGCATGTGACCAGATGGACAATAGATGTCATGTGACTAGATGAACAATAGATGTCATGTGACCAGATGAACAATAGATGTCATGTGACTAGATGAACAATAGACATCATGTGACCAGATGAACAATAGACATCATGTGACCAGATGAATAATCGATGTCATGTGACCAGATGAACAATAGATGTCATGTGACCAGGTGAATAGATGTCATGTGACCAGATGAACAATAGATGTCATGTGACCAGGTGAACAATAGATGTCATGTGACCAGATGAACAATATATGTCATGTGACCAGGTGAACAATAGATGTCATGTGACCAGATGAACAATAGATGTCATGTGACCAGATGAACAATAGATGTCATGTGACCAGATGAACAATAGATGTCATGTGACCAGGTGAACAATAGATGTCATGTGACCAGATGATCAATAGATGTCATGTGACCAGATGAACAATAGATGTCATGTGACCAGATGAACAATAGAGGTCATGTGACCAGATGAACAATAGGTCAGAGGTCACAGGTTCCCCATCAGAACGCTGAAGGAAAAACTTTATTGGCATTTAACTAAATACGTAACAACCCCCAATCGGTCGACCCCAGCTACCACCCGACTCATCCTGTGAGGTGCTCGGTGCTGCAGGGGGGTGACTGGGTGGAGAACCACAGGAAAGAGATCTGTGTGAAGAAAAAGCTCAAAGGTCAAAGGTCAAACTAACTCATTTAGCTTCTCTTGAAAATATTGACCCTTCCTCCGACCCTTCCTCTGACCCTTCCTCTGACCCTTCCTCCGACCCTTCCTTTGACCCTTCCGCCGACCCTTCCTCTGACCCTTCCACTGACCCTTCCTCCGACCCTTCCTCTGACCCTTCCTCTGACCCTTCCTCCGACCCTTCCTCTGACCCTTCCTCCGACCCTTCCTCTGACCCTTCCTCAGACCCTTCCTCTGACCCTTCCTCTGACCCTTCCTCCCGCCTGCCGACCCTTCCTCTGACCCTTCCTCCGACCCTTCCTCTGACCCTTCCTCTGACCCTTCCTCTGACCCTTCCACTGACCCTTCCTCTGACCCTTCCTCCCGCCTGCCGACCCTTCCTCTGACCCTTCCTCTGACCCTTCCTCCGACCCTTCCTCTGACCCTTCCTCTGACCCTTCCTCCGACCCTTCCTCTGACCCTTCCTCTGACCCTTCCTCCGACCCTTCCTCTGACCCTTCCTCTGACCCTTCCTCCGACCCTTCCTCCGACCCTTCCTCTGACCCTTCCTGTACTTGTTTTATGTACAGTAATTTTGAGATGGCCAACAGCAAAAAGTTCAGGTTACACACACGTGTGTTATTGTGTCCTAACATCCGGTGGAGAGGGTTGTGGCTGACCTCTGACCTCCGGTGAGAAGCCTCTGACCTTCTCAGTGGTTAGCTGGTATGTGGTCCCCGTGGCACAAAGGGTTTCATGGAAGTAGCGATGAAGTCCTCTTACTTCCTTGTCCTCGCTCCACCAGAACACGCACAAAGGCCTTTTGTTCCTCCAGTGATTGTTTCTCAGCATATTTTCTCGGTGGCACACCCAACGGCCACCGGGACGACGCCGGACACACATGCCAAAGCTTACATGCTTCACACAAACATAAACATGAAACCACGACGAGGAAACTCTTTGAGATCCGTGTTCCCGTCAGCTTCAGAGTCACTTTCATTTCACATGATACTCAATTATAAACAATAATAACACATATTAAAGATATCAGACATGTGATACAGAAACATGACACACAAAAACACAACTCAACAAGTTGTTTGTTCATAGATCATTGGGTCGGCAGGCGGGAGGAAGGGTCAGAGGAAGTGTCAGAGGAAGGGTCGGAGGAAGGGTCGGAGGAAGGGTCAGAGGAAGGGTCGGAGGAAGGGTCGGAGGAGATGTCAGAAGGAGGGTCCGGAGAAGGGTGGGAGAAGGGTCAGAGGAAGAGATCGAAGAAGAGGTCGAAGGAAGAATGGGAGGAAGAGGGTGGAGAATCGGAGGAAGGTCCGGAGAGAATGTCGGAGGAGGTCAGAGAAGTGTCGGAGGAAGGGTCCGGAGGAAGGTCGGAGGAAGGGTCAGAAGGTGCGGCGAGCGGGAGGAAGGGTCAGAGGAAGGGGTCGAAAGTCGGAAGAAGAATGGGAAGAAAAGGTCGAAGAAGGAGGTGGGAGAAGGAAAGGTCGAAGAAGAAGGGTCGGAGGAAGGTCGACAGAAGGGTCAGAGGAAGGGTCAGAGGAAGGGTCGGAGGAAGGGTCAGAGGAAGGGTCAGAGGAAGGGTCGGAGGAAGGGTCAGAGGAAGGGTCAGTGGAAGGGTCAGAGGAAGGGTCAGAGGAAGGGTCTGAGGAAGGGTCAGAGGAAGGGTCGGAGGAAGGGTCAGAGGAAGGGTCAGAGGAAGGGTCAGAGGAAGGGTCGGAGGAAGGGTCAGAGGAAGGGTCAGAGGAAGGGTCGGAGGAAGGGTCGGAGGAAGGGTCAGAGGAAGGGTCGGAGGAAGGGTCAGAGGAAGGGTCGGAGGAAGGGTCGGAGGAAGGGTCGGAGGAAGGGTCAGAGGAAGGGTCGGAGGAAGGGTCAGTGGAAGGGTCAGAGGAAGGGTCGGAGGAAGGGTCAGAGGAAGGGTCGGAGGAAGGGTCAGAGGAAGGGTCAGAGGAAGGGTCGGCAGGGGGCCGGGCAGTAGATGTAGATAATATACAGCTACTGTATGAATTGGGCAACATGTGAAGGGACTCACTCATAACTTCATATTTCAAGATTCAAGATTCAAGATTCAAGATGTTTTATTTGTCACATACACACACAGGGTGTGCAGTGAAATGAAAGTGGCAATGCTCAGCAGGAATGTGCAAGGGCAACAAGTACACACTATTTACAAATAAAAAACAACAACACAATATTTACAGTAAGTGTGTGTGTGTGTGTGTGTGTGTGCCTAAGAGGGGCAGTTGTGTGGGTCTATGTGGGTCTATGGGGTCCTGGTGAGGTCGGAGTTCACAATCCTGATGGCCTGAGGAAAGAAACTCCGTCTCAGTCTCTCTGTTCTTGCAGCGTGACTACGGAGGCGCCTGCCTGACCGCAGCAGCTGAAACAGTCTGTTGTTGGGGTGGTGAGGATCCTTCATGATCCTGCCGGCTCTGGTTCTGCACCTCCTGGTGTACAAGTCCTGCAGGGTGGGGAGTGTAGTTCCAATAGTGCGCTCAGCCAAACGCACTACTCTCTGCAGAGCCTTCCTGTCCTGAGCGGAGCAGTTGCCAAACCAGGCTGTGATGCTTCCTGTCAGGACGCTCTCTACAGCTCCAGAGTAGAAGGACTGAAGGATCCTCTGGGAAACTTTAAATTTCCTCAGCTGCCTGAGGTGGTAGAGGCGCTGCCTTGCCTTTCTCACCAGAGTGTCTGTGTTTGTTGACCATGTCAGATCCTCGGTGATGTGGACTCCCAGGTATTTATACCCGCTCACCCTCTCCACAGTAGTCCCGTTAATCCCCAGTGGTGAGTGCGTCCTCTGTTGTTGTACCTTCCTAAAGTCCACAATCAGCTCCTTAGTTTTGGTGACATTCATGATGAGGCTGTTGTCCTGGCACCAGAGTGACAGATCAGCAACTTCCTCCAGGTAGGCCTTCTCGTCGTTGTCGGAGATCAGGCCCACCACCACTGTGTCATCCGCAAACTTGATGATGGTGTTGGAGCTGAACCTGGCCACACAGTCATGTGTGTACAGGGAGTACAATGAGGGGCTGAGGGCGCAACCCTGGGGATCCTGTGTTCAGGGTGAGGGATTTGGAGGTGTGTCTGCCCACCCTGACCACCTGTGGCCTGGCGGTCAGGAAGTCCAGGATCAAGCACACAGGGGTGTTCAGTCCCAGCTCAATCAGCTTGCCGGCCAGTCTGGAGGACTATGGTGTTGAAAGCTGAACTATAATCAATGAACAGTAGTCTCACATAGCCCCCTCTGGCTGTCCAGATGAGAGTGTGGTGTGCAGTACCTGGGAGACAGCATCATCCGTGGATCTGTTTGGGCGATAAGCAAACTGCAGCGGGTCCATGGAGGAAGGGAGGAAGGCGCAGATGTAGTCCTTTATCAGCCTCTCAAAGCATTTCATGACCACCGAGGTGAGGGCCACCGGTCGGTAGTCATTCATACATGCTGGAGAAGCATTCTTGGGCACAGGGACAATAGTGGATCTCTTGAAGCAGGCGGGACCACGGACTCAGCCAGGGAGAGGTTGAATATTGTGGTGAACACTGGAGCTAGCTGGTTAGCACAGGTCTTCAGTACTCGCCCAGATATGCCATCTGGACCTGCAGCTTTCCTGGTGTTCACCTCAACAGAGCCCTCCTCACACTGTGCTCGGTCACAGAGAGTGTGTTCATCCCCAGCGGTGAACTCACCTCCACGCTTAACGGTGTTGTTGTTAGCCGGCGAGCTAGCGCTGTTGTTGCTAGCCTCAAACCGTGCATAAAATGAGTTCAGGTCGTCCGCTAGGGATGCGTCGGCACTCACCATTGCGGGGTCTGCTCTGGTAGTTTGTAATAGTCCGTAGCCCCTGCCATGGCGCCTGGTGTCGCGCTGCTCCATCTGTGATTCCACTCTGTCTCGGTACCTCCTTTTGGCGTTCTTCACCGCCTCCTCAGTCCATAGACCGCTGCCTTGTACTCGTCCATGTTGCGGATACAAGACCGGAGTTATAGGCAGCAATGGATTCACAGCTTCACGGATGGATCTATCAACCACGGCTTTTGATTAGGAAAGACCCTAACTTTACCGTGGGGACGATGGTGTCCGTTAAGCGTTGCTATGAGGCTCATTGCTACTCAAAACTTCGCTGACGTCACTGGAACTGGATTGGATCATGTCCCAGTCGACAATACTCAGAGCGTCCTGTAGCTCAGCCTCTGATTGGTCAGACCACGCATTCGTTCCTCGTCACTACCGCTTCCGCGCGATCCTTTGTTTATACTCCGGAAGCAGAAAAATGGCGGCATGGTCTGATTTCCTAACGGAGAGAGAGACAGCCTTATAGCCTCTCTTGAATGGCGATAGCAGTGGTCCAACGTTCTTTCCCTCTGGTAGCACCGTAATGTGCTGGTGAAAGTTCGGCATGACTTTTTAGGTTTGCCTTGTTAAAGTCCCCAGCCACCACCACAGCCGCTGGGATACTTGTTCTGATGCCGACATAACACATCGTGTAGGTCCGATAGTGCTACGTCGGTGTCCGCTTGTGGTGGAATGTAGACGGCTGTGGTGATGACCGAGCTGAACTCCCGGGGAAGGTAGAATGGACGGCATGAGATCGTCAGATGTGTCATGTCATGTTGCTGTAGCGTCGTGTCATGTCGTGTCATGTCATGTTGCTGTAGCGCCATCTACAGGGACAAGGACAACATGCGTGTCGTGTGAAGACGTCTAAACCAAACGTACAAGAACTGATGACAGGAAACAACAGATCAGATGAAGCTCCGATCAGAAAGGAACACGGTGGAGGTTGTTCTCCTTTACACTTCCTTTCTTTTAATTCACAGCTGAAAGTAATCAAAGTACATCTCCACGGTATGACCCAAGAACTGACTGGAGGTCTGAACATGGAAGTCAATGGCAAAGGAATCGTTTATATTCCTTACCACGTATAATTGTATATACATTTTACTATTAAGAAGTCACGGTTGGAGAAAGGTTTAGAGGTATAACAGTCAGAACGAGAAGCAAAGTATTCAAAATCCAAAAATACGGAGCTCAGACTTAATTAATTAATCAAATACACCCAAAAACCCGATGCATCAGCAGAAACACGTGAGAACAGTCGTAACGCTCAGACGCCGAGTGAAGCCGGAGGAGATGGCAAGTTGAAGTCATAGCCCGTCTTGTTGAGCTGTTGAACCCATAATCTGAATCATTCGTCCCACATCGACAGTGAGGCACAGGACCATCACAAGGCACACCGCTTTGAACTGACATGGCGTCTCCTTCAGGCTATGATGGTCATTTCTAAAGAAGAGCGGCATCAAATAAAGCAAAACAATGCCGTCATGGACCCAACATGGCCGCCAAAGGTTGTTGTGGTCACGTGAGTGAATACGCTCTATAGTTTTGTATTCTTGAGAGTAAGTTTTTGTGCTAAAATGCTTTTTCACTGTCGTGTGTTTTTAAGATTTATTAAAACATGATTCAAATATATCTTTTGTTTCATTTCTCTGGCGCCATTTGTTTTTGCCACTTCCGGCCGCCCCATCGTATATTTTACTCGAACGTTAAAGCAAGTCGCAATTAGTAATTAGCATGAATTCTGCGTTGGCATGTTTAGGAGCTGATGTTCGGAGGTCTTCGGCAGGTTTGTGTTCTCCTTTGTTTAACTTTAGAATTTTCGCTGAGTCACTAACTGACGCAGTTATTAATGTTGTCCACTAGGGATCGCTGTTCTCCCCCTTTTGTACATTTAGATCTAACGTCGTCCTGTTATATAAGACAGGGGTCCCCAACCCCCGGGCCGCGGCCCGGTACCGGTCCGCGGCTTGGTTGGAACCGGGCCGCGGAAAAAAAGGGAATAAATAAAGTTTAAAATTTTTTTTTTTAATCAGTCGGAAAAATCTATTATTTTGAAAAAGGACCGGATACACCCGTGTGTACGTCTGAGCCGCGTTCAGGAGTCTTATGGTGTGTTCACACCGTAATTCGGCGTAATGATGAGTTGTAGTTTTGGCACTTTATGCCCTTCGTATAATTGTGTGACGTCATATTTATTACGTCATTTATATTGCCGGTCCGTGAAAATAATTTCTGACACGGAACCGGTCCGTGGCTCAAAAAAGGTTGGGGACCGCTGATATAAGAGTTTTATTTTCTTGAGGGAGCTGATGTCCGGATGTCTTCGGCAGAAATAAACCCTGGAAAAATAAATCTTCAGGCCCGAAACAAGTCCGTTCCATGTGCATGCACAGCATCGGTGTCGGTTTACATGGGACGGCTGTTGTACTTTAGTTGAGGAGCAGATATCACCACTAGTTGGCGCTATTCAGGCGCTGCAGGTGAGACCGCGGAGAGGCCGGTCTTCACTTGTCTGGTTCGGTGTTCCGGCTTACAGTTTTAAAGAAAACACAGAATTTGTTACACTGATTTATTTCACCCCCCCAAACAAACACATGGTTATACGGTTATACGGTCATTAAGACATCGAGCGGCAGGTTGATATATTGCACATTCCCCATGAATCCCTTTTTAAAGACACAAATGCATAAGTCATCATGATTCCAGCCTGAGAAGGATCCAGCTGAGGGGGTCAGGGCCCTTTAGGGGGTTTCAGGTTGACCCAGATCTGGCAACCCGGCCCGGAGCCAGCAGAAGATTATGGAACAAAGGTTTCAAAGTGGGAACAGTTTTAGTTACACACACTGAGAGTAATTATTTAATTATCGGGCTCAATTATCACGTACATAAAGCATTTTTGTGCCAACTGTTGTGTAAGCTAACACAACAGTACCACCTGACCTGTATGACCTTGAACTTGAACGTGTTTTACGAGAAGTTGACGACAGCACGTCGAAAAAATCCTGCAAAACCAGACGGAGTCCCGTCTTGTTTTCACAGCGGTAGAAATGTTTTTAAGTTCTACCGTCGGTAACTGGTTCAGGTGCCCCCGAGCTGCAGGAGGAGGTGACACCGGTTTGCTAACTGTGGGAAAAACAACCTCAGATCAATCAGAACCAATGCCAGGGATACTTCATTATCGTTGTATGCAATGCACTAACACGGCATGTCGTCTTCAAATGACTTTACCGGAGACAGGAATCAAGATATATGGCCCAAAAAACACAAAGTTCCACTGTCCAATGCCTATTATATTAAATGTAAATAGAGACTGTAATAGAGGTTCTGTGGCATGAGTTGAAAACGGCAACAAAGAATCAATGAGACCAAAGTCCCAAAGGTCCCAGAGGTCAGCGCTCTAAGCTGAAGGCCGATGGGAGGCGTGCACCTCTCAGAGTTACTGTGCCCCCCCACACAGAGCAGACCTTTGGAGTACGAGCTACCAGCTCCGTTCATTGAAGAAGAGTTGGGTTATAGCTTGGATACCTGTTTTATTTGTTGCGTACCTTTTGCTAGTTTCTCAATATTACAAACCTACATTTAAGAAGAGATGATACATGAATACATGTGAGTATTGTCTTAGAAAGACAGACCTCTAAAGAAGGTGAAACAATCATTCAACACAATAAAACAAATAGCAAGTGATCTTCGTTGGGTTTACTTCTCCCAACCTGAAACTAGAAGAGATCTGCGGTCTTCGTCTTTTCTCTTCCTGATGAAGTAGCCAAAGACCATAAACGCCAACACCAGCAACACCAAGAAGGTGCTGGCTAGGACCGCAGTGCTGATGCTGAGGGTCTCCTTGAACCCCAGACCTCCTCCGCTGACTTTAATGTATGGCTGCACTGGTGGAGGATTCACTGAAAGACAACAGTGCATAGGTAGCAGGTAGGGTAGAGTAGAGGAGTAGAGTAGATTGGTAGGGAGTTAGGTCGGTACAGAGGGTATGTAGGAAAGTAGAACAATAGGGAAGTAGGTAGGTGAGTAGATTGGAAGGGAGTTAGGTGGGTAGGTACAATGTCAGGTAAATAGAGGTTAGATAGGAACGTAGGAAAAAAGGTAGATTAGATTGGTTGATAGGTAGTTAGGTAGCTATGTTGGTAGGTGGGTCTATATATAGGACACTAGGTAGGTAGGTGAGTATATTTGGAGGTAGTTAGGTAGGTATGTAGGTAGATAGATAGATAGGAAAGTTGGTAGGTATGTAGAAATGAAGGTGCGTAGGTAGGTAGGTTGTTGGTAAGGAGGGTAGGCAGGTAGTTAGGTAGGGAGATGAGGTCAGTGGGTCTGTCGATAGATCAATAAATGGATTGATAGATCAAATATTCACCTGCAGCAGGCTGGTCAATCTGTTTCACCAAAGGGGCGCTACCTTCCACAACGGCATTGGAGACCGCCTGCCTGACAAACCGCAAAGGACCCTGGGTAATGGAGTGTCCGACGGTCTCCTTGGTCACCGAACGCTTGCGTCGGGATGGATCCGTCAGACAACCCTGGGAACACCTGGAGAAGGAACTCCCAGTCTCGCACAGGATGACGGAGCAGGTGACGTACACCTGTAGGATGGAAGTTAAGCCGTGGTTGTACCTGCTGTCATCTGTGAACACGTTGGCATAAGTTTGGTATCATTTGGTGTATTCATTATTATTACCTGGTCAAGGTTTCCACTAAATTTGAAGACTTGAACCTCAAAGTTGTATGACATCTGATTGGATGGGTAGATTTTAAATGTCTCGTCCCGTTGACACCTGCCAGAGAAAGGAGGTGTGATCAGGGAGCTGCACATGGACGAGCGTCTTCGTGGCCTCAGGTCGGCATCAGCACTCACCCGTTCTTGATGAGGTCATAGAAGATGGCGTTGTTCGGGTTGTCATCCGGGGTGGCTTTGCACGACTCCACAAACAGACTGACGTTGGGCAGATCCGATTCTGCCTGGATGCCCATGTTGACCATGTCCAGCAGCTTCACCTCCACCGGGTAGGCGCCGGGGGCCACATTGCTCGTGAAGGTGCCGTCGGTGAATATTTCAAAGGTGTAGCCGAAGCTGCCGAAGTTGGACTCGGTGAAAACGTAGTCCGACTTGTGGATGTTGAAGTAGCTTGAGATGCTGACGGACTTCGGAAACTGGCACGAGACGTCGATCTTGAGTTCCTTCCTCCGGACGATGACCTCGCCCGGCAGCACGAAGGACTTGATCTGGTTCTTGAAAACGAGAAAGTCGCCTTGTTCCTGTTTGTGAAGGGAAATGAACAGGAAGTTCTTTATTTGATCACCTTTTCACTGTGTTTTACAGCGAGATCATTCACTGCCACGTGATTACTACGTTCCCCTTTAAGGCATCGAGTGCTGCAGGAATGAGCCCCCCAACCCGCAAGGTGAGGCAGCGTTTTGCACCAATTTCCCCGACTCCATGTCAATGTGTGTTTTTTATTAGGTTAAATGTCTGTGGTCAACACAAGCTGAGGATCTATGATAAAACATATACAAGCAACCAACCGGTGAAGTTTGCAGTGGTTCAAAAGCGTTTGTTAAATATGAGAACGCCAACAAGTCCTCCACCGCCTCCTTGTGACAACAGTGTAGTTTGTGTTCTTTATTTGGAAGAATAATCAACTTCTGCTTATTTTGTGCAATATTCCTAATTACAACGAGGGAACAGGTGATGCTGACTTCCTGTCCCAAGTAAACCATCCCTGCAGCGGCAACTTCCTGAATGTTTTTGCACACCTGGAGTTTGGTGCCGCAGGCGGTGAACGACGTGACGACCACGATGTGAGTGGCGTTGGCGGTGAGCGAGCACGACGAGTCTAGGAGCTGCAGGAAGTTCTCGTCGATGCCCGGCATGGAGGCCTTCTCCAGGGCCACCACCATCTTGTTGGGGGAGCACGTGACGGTGACCATGCCTGTCAATCAACACCCACAACGTGAGGACGGGACACAATGGACCTTCAGACAATAGAATGGACCACGATACAAAGATATAAAAGTACAAAGACACAGACGTCCAACGAACCTTGAGTGAGAGGCGATTGTGTCACCATGACAACGACGCACCTCATATCTGATTGTCTGTATGCCAAAACAGAGAAAAGGTGTGTTGTTTATGGTTCAGAGAGACAGTATTTCCAATGAAGGTCCTGATGTTAAATACCGCAGCACGAGGAGTTAAATAAATATAAAAATGTTCATCACAGAAACCACAACCAAGTAATCTGCTGGCTCAATAGAGGCCGGCCGGTCCTCTTGTGTCACTCCTCTTTATTTAGACAAACTAAGGACACACAGCAGCGAGGAGGACTCACGTTTCCTTGGTCTCTGCCGTGAAGCAGACCGGCACGGACCTGTACAGGTCTCTGGGCTGGGGGGTCCAGCTCAGGGTCAGTTGGGCGTGTCCCTCAGGCTGGTCTGTGAACACTTTGCTCATGCTGTGGGGGCCGCTCACCTGGAAGTCCTGGATGCTTCAGGGGGAGACAGGTGTGAAATAAGGTGTTACAAGGGTCTCTAGCCATGCATGGTCACAGGGCCCAGAACACCAAGGACTTCACCGACAGACGTCAATCAAAGACACTCAGAAAGAACTTAGAGAAACTAAACGATGACAAAAACTACAAACACCCCAACACAAAGGAACTACAAAAGCCCAAAACAGCTCAAAAGAGCTGCTACAGAACTACAAAGAGAATAGGGCAACATAACCAGACACACAACATGACCACAAAGGAAAGAGACACAAAACAACCACTCAGAGATAAAACGAATAGCAAGAGACACAAAACAACCCCAAAGAGATACAAAACAACTTCAAAGAGACACAAAACAACCACCAAGAGATACAAAACAACCACCAAGAGATACAAAACAACCACAAAGAGACAAAACAACCACCAAGAGATACAAAACAACCACAAAGAGACAAAACAACCACCAAGAGATACAAAACAACCACAAAGAGACAAAACAACCACCAAGAGATACAAAACAACCACAAAGAGACAAAACAACCACAAAGAGACACAAAACAACCCCAAAGAGATACAAAACAACTTCATAGAGACACAAAACAACCACCAAGAGATACAAAACAACCACAAAGAGACAAAACAACCACAAAGAGACACAAAACAACCCCAAAGAGATACAAAACAACCACCAAGAGATACAAAACAACCACAAAGAGACAAAACAACCACCAAGAGATACAAAACAACCACAAAGAGACAAAACAACCACCAAGAGATACAAAACAACCACCAAGAGATACAAAACAACCACAAAGAGACACAAAACAACCACAAAGAGACAAAACAACCACCAAGAGATACAAAACAACCACCAAGAGATACAAAACAACCACAAAGAGACAAAACAACCACCAAGAGATACAAAACAACCACAAAGAGACAAAACAACCACCAAGAGATACAAAACAACCACAAAGAGACACAAAACAACCACAAAGAGACAAAACAACCACCAGGAGATACAAAACAACCACAAAGAGACAAAACAACCACCAAGAGATACAAAACAACCACAAAGAGACAAAACAACCACCAAGAGATACAAAACAACCACAAAGAGACAAAACAACCACCAAGAGATACAAAACAACCACCAAGAGATACAAAACAACCACAAAGAGATACAAAACAACCACCAAGAGATACAACTCTACCATAAAACACCCGTAGAGTGTGTGCGCCCCTTTGCCCTGGGAGCTCTAGGAGGTACTGACCTGGCGTGGTGGGCTTGTGCCCGGGCAGTAAGTTGGAAGTTCTGACCCACAGGGGCAACGAGAACGTCCCCATTGGACGGCGTCGGGGACAAGTACACGGGCCGCCCGTGACCCAGTTCACAGATTGGGATGGAAGCAACGACTGAAACGCAGGACAGGATCTTCTTTAGGCCTCAGAGCTCACTGGTCGTCAGTGGTCCAAACTACTTTATGGGGTTTCTTTCTGTTACATTTGGTTGTTCAGTGAGAGGATCGTACTTCCAAGACATAAAGAGGATTATTGATTTTGTAACAAGGGTTATTAGATGTTATGTTTGAATATGCAAATGATGCATTATCTAATGCCACGTCTTCTCTTCAACAACAGCTTAATCCTCATAACTTCTGGACTGTAAGGAACCCGTCTGGATCAGACCCGCGGCCTCGGACTCACTCTGGATGGAGAACTGCAGCTTCACTCGGCAGAGAGGCGGCGCCGCGGCGTCGCGCTGCACCGACGTCCCGTCGCCGTAAGTCAGCGTGATGGTTTTACGTGGAAAATCCTCCAGAAACAGCTCAAACACGTGGTCGCCAACGGCAACCAGACCGTCAGCTGTCAGCATGCACCCAGTCTGGAGGAGAAGGAGGTGGAGATGATTAAAGCCTATTGATCCACAGGGAAGTGGAGGAGAAGAAAGTGAAGGAGGAAGAAGTGGAGGAGAAGGAAGTGGAGATGATTAAAGACTCTTGATCCACAGGGAAGTGGAGGAGGAATAACCTCAAACAAAACGTGAAGGTGTTGCCACGGTTACCTCATCCAGAGCGAAGTTGGCAGGAGGCGTGGCGTCGGAGGCGAAGCGGCACTTCACGACATCTCCGTCGGGATCGTGGGCCAGAAGTGGAAACTCTGAGAAACAGTTCTGAGGAACCCTGAAGGAACATCAACAAATACATTGAATATGTTTTTTCACTCTTTAACATGTTTGTTTACTTGTGAAATACTGGAAGCTTTCTCCATTTCAGACCGATAAAGATAATCCTTCAATAATAAGGAAATTCAATTAAAAAGACATATATACATACATATATATAATATTATCGATCTCAGTTTGTATTTGTAAACGATGACGCCTCGATAACCACCAACGTCAATCACGGAGTTCCACAAGGTTCTGTGCTTGGACCACTTTTATTTACCTTATACATGCTTCCTTTGGGCAATATTATCAGGAAACAGTCCATAAACTTTCATTGTTATGCAGATGATACTCAACTATATTTATCGATAAAACCAGAGGAGAGCAACAAACTCAGTAAAATTCAAGCATGTCTTAAAGACATAAAACATGGATGACCTGCAACTTCTTGATGTTAAACTCAGACAAACTGAAGTCATTTTACTCTGAGCAGCTCAGAGATCTGGTGATGTGGTTTCTGTAGACCGCATTGCCCTGGCATCAACGCCACTGTAAAGAATCTCTGTTATCTTGGATCAGGACTTGTCCTTTACCTCCACGTGAAGCAAAATGCAGTCCCAGGTGGACTGCATATTTACATCTACGTAACATGAAAACAATCAGGAACATTCTGGTCTCAAAAAGATGCAGAAAAACTGGTCCACACGTTTGTTACTTCTAGACTGGATTACTGCAACTCCTTATCATCAGGCTGCTCTATAAGTCTCTTAGGTCAACTCCTTATTATCAGGCTGCTCTATAAGTCTCTTAGGTCAACTCCTTATTATCAGGCTGCTCTATAAGTCTCTTAGGTCAACTCCTTATTATCAGGCTGCTCAATAGGTCTCTTAGGTCAACTCCTTATTATCAGGCTGCTCTATAAGTCTCTTAGGTCAACTCCTTATTATCAGGCTGCTCTATAAGTCTCTTAAGTCAACTCCTTATTATCAGGCTGCTCTATAAGTCTCTTAGGTCAACTCCTTATTATCAGGCTGCTCTAATATGTCTCTTAGGTCAACTCCTTATTATCAGGCTGCTCTATAAGTCTCTTAAGTCAACTCCTTATCAGGCTGCTCTATAAGTATCTTAAGTCAACTCCTTATTATCTGGCTGCTTTATAAGTCTCTTAAGTCAACTCCTTATTATCAGGCTGCTCTATAAGTCTCTTAAGTCAACTCCTTATTATCAGGCTGCTCTATAAGTCTCTTTAGTCAACTCCTTATTATCAGGCTGCTCTATAAGTCTCTTAAGTCAACTCCTTATTATCAGGCTGCTCTATAAGTCTCTTAGGTCAACTCCTTATTATCAGGCTGCTCAATAGGTCTCTTAGGTCAACTCCTTATTATCAG
The DNA here is from genome assembly GCF_029220125.1 of Pseudoliparis swirei. NCBI lineage: Eukaryota > Metazoa > Chordata > Actinopteri > Perciformes > Liparidae > Pseudoliparis > Pseudoliparis swirei. Next base: position 33,961,145 of record NC_079391.1, on the reverse strand, counting down.
GCTGCTCTATAAGTCTCTTAGGTCAACTCCTTATTATCAGGCTGCTCTATAAGTCTCTTAAGTCAACTCCTTATTATCAGGCTGCTCTATAAGTCTCTTAAGTCAACTCCTTATTATCAGGCTGCTCTATAAGTCTCTTAGGTCAACTCCTTATTCTCAGGCTGCTCTATAAGTCTCTTAAGTCAACTCCTTATTATCAGGCTGCTCTATAAGTCTCTTAGATCAACTCCTTATTATCAGGCTGCTCTAATATGTCTCTTAGGTCAACTCCTTATTATCAGGCTGCTCTATAAGTCTCTTAGGTCAACTCCTTATTATCGGGCTGCTCTATAAGTCTCTTAAGTCAACTCCTTATTATCAGGCTGCTCTATAAGTCTCTTAGGTCAACTCCTTATTATCAGGCTGCTCAATAGGTCTCTTAGGTCAACTCCTTATTATCAGGCTGCTCTATAAGTCTCTTAGGTCAACTCCTTATTATCAGGCTGCTCTATAAGTCTCTTAAGTCAACTCCTTATTATCAGGCTGCTCTATAAGTCTCTTAAGTCAACTCCTTATTAGCAGGCTGCTCTATAAGTCTCTTAGGTCAACTCCTTATTATCAGGCTGCTCTATAAGTCTCTTAGGTCAACTCCTTATGATCAGGCTGCTCTATAATTCTCTTAGGTCAACTCCTTATTATCAGGCTGCTCTATAAGTCTCTTAAGTCAACTCCTTATTATCAGGCTGCTCTATAAGTCTCTTAGGTCAACTCCTTATTATCAGGCTGCTCTAATATGTCTCTTAGGTCAACTCCTTATTATCAGGCTGCTCTATAAGTCTCTTAAGTCAACTCCTTATCAGGCTGCTCTATAAGTCTCTTAAGTCAACTCCTTATTATCTGGCTGCTTTATAAGTCTCTTAAGTCAACTCCTTATTATCAGGCTGCTCTATAAGTCTCTTAAGTCAACTCCTTATTATCAGGCTGCTCTATACATCTCTTAGGTCAACTCCTTATTATCAGGCTGCTCTATAAGTCTCTTTAGTCAACTCCTTATTATCAGGCTGCTCTATAAGTCTCTTAAGTCAACTCCTTATTATCAGGCTGCTCTATAAGTCTCTTAGGTCAACTCCTTATGATCAGGCTGCTCTATAAGTCTCTTAAGTCAACTCCTTATGATCAGGCTGCTCTATAAGTCTCTTAGGTCAACTCCTTATTATCAGGCTGCTCTATAAGTCTCTTAGGTCAACTCCTTATTATCAGACTGCTCTATAAGTCTCTGAGATCAACTCCTTATTATCAGGCTGCTCTATAAGTATCTTAGGTCAACTCCTTATGATCAGGCTGCTCTATAAGTCTCTTAGGTCAACTCCTTATGATCAGGCTGCTCTATAAGTCTCTTAGGTCAACTCCTTATTATCAGGCTGCTCTATAAGTCTCTTAGGTCAACTCCTTATTATCAGGCTGCTCTATAAGTCTCTTAGGTCAACTCCTTATTATCAGGCTGCTCTAATATGTCTCTTATGTCAACTCCTTATTATCAGGCTGCTCTATAAGTCTCTTAAGTCAACTCCTTATCAGGCTCCTCTATAAGTCTCTTAAGTCAACTCCTTATTATCTGGCTGCTTTATAAGTCTCTTAAGTCAACTCCTTATTATCAGGCTGCTCTATAAGTCTCTTAGGTCAACTCCTTATTATCAGGCTGCTCTATAAGTCTCTTAAGTCAACTCCTTATGATCAGGCTGCTCTATAAGTCTCTTAGGTCCCTCCAGTTGATCCAGAATGCTGAAGCTCATGTACTGAGCTCTGGTACCTTACTGGTGTCTCTACTGAGTTCTGGTGCCTTACTGGTGTCTCTACTGAGCTCTGGTGCCTTACTGGTGTCTCTACTTCTGTCCCAGTTAAGCTTCGTACCGTAGAGACGACACGGTGGCCGTCACCGGGCAGCTGTTCAGGGCGGTAGAGTCGGACCGGCTGCCCAAGTCCAGCACTGCAGAGGAAGTCCAGGTCGTCTTTCCTTCCACATTAGAGGTCCAGCAGCAGCCCGAGTCCCTGAGGAACACACACACACACGTATGACCCTCCTCTTATTGGTGTACCCATAGTACATCCTCATATTGTGTAATAGATTGATCTGAAGTTCCAAACATGTGCATTCTCTCTGAGGAGGAACACATTACAGAACAACGGGAACATAATCCTCAAATATGCTTGAAATTCCGAAAAAGGCCTTAAAACAAACTCAAATCACATTTTGACGAACACTTGTTAAAGAATATCAACATCGAGACACGGAGTTAAACACACATTTAAACACAGACACAATCCTTTAATGTGCAGAAGAGGTCACATTAATATGATGTTTACACCTGGGCTGGATTAAACATTTAGATGTAAAGATCTTTTTAGTATTCATGTTTTTTCACTTCATTCACGCTGGAGAGGGGGCGTGGCTTATCTCAGAGGCTTATCTCCGTGGAAACAGTTATACTTTACACCTCGGAAGAAATAACCACTAGTTCTGCTTTATACCTGTTTTGGAACTCCCACATGGAGATGACCATATAGGAGTTTGAATATATATGTGTGAGTCTGTACAACAAAGTACAGCAATGTAAGGAGAAGAAGAAGAAAAAGAAGAAATAGAAGAAATAGAAGAAGAAGAAGAAAAAGAAGAAGAACCAGAATAAGAAGCAGCAGCAGCAGCTCACCTCAGGTACAGGGAGGTGTTGCCGGTGGAGATGGAGGCCTCCACTCGGCTCTCCGTCTGGCACCACCTTTGCTCCCCGGTGCCGTCCAGGTCCGTCTGCAGGATGCTGGACTCCGTGAAGCTCGTGCACGCCGCGTCCTCACACGTGTACGGCTGAGTCTCACAGCTGCTTCTCCCATTCTGTCTGCGGTGGAAGGTCACCTTCAGGGTCGGGAGAGGGGGAAGAAAACCCACAAAAGGTTTAAAAAACTACTTCTCTAGAGAGAGAGGAGAGAGAGATGCCCATCCTCCTTGGCTGTGGTCCCGCCAGGTGATGCATGAGGAATGACACGCAGGTGTTTCACAACATTTCCAGCTCTAAAAAGCTCTAAAAGATGTTTCTTTAACTCTGTCCCTGTGACTCCGGCGTGGAGTCGTTCACGCAGCTCGGTTGTGAGAACATGATACATCCGTTCCTCTTTATCCGGTAAAACCCTGATTCGTTCTCCCAGTCCCAGTGATGCAGGTATACCTGGATCGAGCCGTCCGTCTGCCTCTGAGGGGCCGTGAAGCTGACGCTGTCCCCGTGGAAGCCGAGCGAGGCCCCCGACAGGCCGAGCAGCAGCAGCAGCAGAGCCTCCATGGCGTCCGCGGTGTGTGAGGCGCCGTGCGGCGCGCTCACACTCTTAGAGCGAGGGGAGGAACCCAACCGGACGGACCAGATCTGGAGGAATCTGGGATGTTTCTTCTTTCTTTATTCAAGGGCTGAGATGGAAAAGAGATTGTGACTTGTTTGCCATGAACTTCACTTCACTGGTCTGGGGTCAGTTAGCAGGTCAAGAGGTCACGCCCACTGCTGCTGCTGATTACTTATGTCATATCGTGTGTTCTAACTCTGTTATGTTGGTCATTCTGGTCACATGACATCTTCTGTCCATCTTGATAGAAGGGTCCTCCTTTGTTGTTCAAAAACATGGGGGGGGGGGGGGGGTTCCTGATCTGATGTGAGGTCAAAGGTCAGGGATGTCGTATGTATACAGATTGTAAAGCCCTGAGGAGAGTTTGTGATTTGGGGTTTTACAAAATAATTTGAATTTAATTAAAATGTAATTGAATCTCCATCATCCAGGACCTTTTTCATGGATGTACAGTGTGTGAGTTTGAGTGTAACTTTTATTTTATTTATATTTGAGTATTATTCGTTAATATTATTATCAGTGTTGTTTTATTATTGATTAAAAGTATTATTTTCACATTGTAAATCACACTGACTGAGTTCTGACTATTATTATTGAATTTAGACCAAAGCAATCTTGCCCTTTGATCAGTTGACCGACATTAGCCAATCAGAAATGATGTTGTTTTATTTAATGTGATGTTTGAGTAATTGTATAGTTACACTATTCTTATAAATTAATTAATGTGGATTTAATCATCGGGTATTCCGGAGAGCAATTAAACATGTGTGTGTGTTAATGCATGTACGTGTGATTGTGTGTGCGTGTACGTAAACGGCTTTTGCTTTTTTTGTGACCAACGGCGACCCGTAGTGACGTCACCTCATAGAAACCTTCAAGAGTGGCAAGATGGCTACGGAACCAAATAAGACTGAGATCCTGAGCATTTTCAAACGGTTAAGATCCGTCGCTACGAACAAGGTAACCGGACGATACTCCGCCGCGCGCGCGCGTGTCGTCATGTCGGTGTGGCGCGTGCTTTCTGTCGGTTGACTCTTTCCGGTCCCGAGCAGAGGCCCGCGGCTAGGTGGGAGCTAACGGCTGCTAGCGTCTAACGTAAAGGCCACGTCGACCTCACGGGTTAACGGGTTCACCGGGTCACGGGGTCACGGGTTCACCGGGTCACGGGTTCACCGGGTCACGGGCTCACGGGTTCACGGGGTCACGGGTTAGCCTGGCCAATGAGACGCGGGTCAGTGGAGGTGTTTACGTTGGGCAGGTGTTGGACCTAATGGCCACCAGTGACGTCACACCGGCCGCTTCATGCACTCGCGTCGCGTCGTCGGGTCTATTTTCTGATTCTACTCTGAGCAGCTCAATAGAGTCCAGGAGTGAACTTTACTGATGAGTCACTGAGGTACTTATATACATTATACTGCATACTTCTACACATCAGGTACACACTGCTCTACTACACATCAGGTACACACTGCTCTACTACACATCAGGTACACACTGCTCTACTACACATCAGGTACACACTGCTCTACTACACATCAGGTACACACTGCTCTACTACACATCAGGTACACACTGCTCTACTACACATCAGGTACACACTGCTCTACTACACATCAGGTACACACTGCTCTACTACACATCAGGTACACACTGCTCTACTACACATCAGGTACACACTGCTCTACTACACATCAGGTACACACTGCTCTACTACACATCAGGTACACACTGCTCTACTACACATCAGGTACACACTGCTCTACTACACATCAGGTACACACACTGCTCTACTACACATCAGGTACACACTGCTCTACTACACATCAGGTACACACTGCTCTACTACACATCAGGTACACACTGCTCTACTACACATCAGGTACACACTGCTCTACTACACATCAGGTACACACTGCTCTACTACACATCAGGTACACACTGCTCTACTACACATCAGGTACACACTGCTCTACTACACATCAGGTACACACTGCTCTACTACACATCAGGTACACACTGCTCTACTACACATCAGGTACACACTGCTCTACTACACATCAGGTACACACTGCTCTACTACACATCAGGTACACACTGCTCTACTACACATCAGGTACACACTGCTCTACTACACATCAGGTACACACTGCTCTACTACACATCAGGTACACACACTGCTCTACTACACATCAGGTACACACTGCTCTACTACACATCAGGTACACACTGCTCTACTACACATCAGGTACACACTGCTCTACTACACATCAGGTACACACTGCTCTACTACACATCAGGTACACACACTGCTCTACTACACATCAGGTACACACTGCTCTACTACACATCAGGTACACACTGCTCTACTACACATCAGGTACACACTGCTCTACTACACATCAGGTACACACTGCTCTACTACACATCAGGTACACACTGCTCTACTACACATCAGGTACACACTGCTCTACTACACATCAGGTACACACTGCTCTACTACACATCAGGTACACACTGCTCTACTACACATCAGGTACACACTGCTCTACTACATCAGGTACACACTGCTCTACTACACATCAGGTACACACTGCTCTACTACACATCAGGTACACACTGCTCTACTACACATCAGGTACACACTGCTCTACTACACATCAGGCACACACTGCTCTACTACACATCAGGTACACACTGCTCTACCATCAGGTACACTGCTACTCAGGTACACTGCTCTACTACACATCAGTGTACACACTGCTCTACTACACATCAGGTACACACTGTGTGTGTGTCAGTGTACACACTGTGTGTGTGTGTGTCACATGTGTGTGTCACTGTGTCTGTGTACTGTGTGTGTACTGTGTGTGTGTGTGTGTGTGTGTGTGTGTCTGTGTGTGTGTCTGTGTGTGTGTGTGTGTGTGTGTCTGTGTGTGTGTCTCTGTGTGTGTGTGTGTGTGTGTGTGTGTGTGTGTCTGTGTGTGTGTGTCTGTGTGTGTGTGTGTGTGTGTGTGTGTGTGTGTGTGTGTCTGTGTCTCTGTGTGTGTGTGTGTGTCTGTGTGTGTGTGTGTGTGTGTGTGTGTGTGTGTGTGTGTGTGTCTGTGTGTGTGTGTGTGTGTGTGTGTGTGTGTGTGTGTGTGTGTGTCTGTGTGTGTGTGTCTGTCTGTGTGTGTGTGTGTGTGTGTGTGTGTGTCTCTGTGTGTGTGTGTGTGTGTGTGTGTGTGTCTGTGTGTGTGTGTGTGTGTGTCTGTGTGTGTGTGTGTGTGTGTGTGTGTGTGTGTGTGTGTGTGTGTGTCTGTGTGTGTGTGTGTGTCTGTGTGTGTGTGTGTGTGTGTGTGTGTGTGTGTGTGTGTCTGTGTGTGTGTGTCTGTGTGTGTGTGTGTGTGTGTGTGTGTGTGTGTGTGTGTGTGTGTGTGTCTGTGTGTGTGTGTCTCTGTCTCTGTGTGTGTGTGTCTCTGTGTGTCTCTGTGTGTCTGTGTGTGTGTGTGTGTGTCTCTGTTTGTGTGTGTGTAGGCATGTTTCGACTGCGTGGCCAAGAGCCCCAGCTGGGCGAGCATCTCTCACGGCGTGTTCTTGTGCATCGACTGCTCCGGCGTCCACCGCTCACTGGGCGTGCACCTCAGCTTCATCAGGTGAGCGGCAACAACAACAACAACAACAACACAATGTGTCTTTATTCAGTATCTAAATGTAAATGATCAGATTCCTGCTGTTCAAACAGGTCTGAACATATTCTCTGTGATACTGGTGCTGATCTCTCTGCCTCGTTGTCTCTCTGCCTCGTTGTCTCTCTGCCTCTTTGTCTCTCTGCCTCTTTGTCTCTCTACCTCTCTGCCTCTTTGTCTCTCTGCCTCTTTGTCTCTGCCTCGTTGTCTCTCTGCCTCTTTGTCTCTCTGCCGTCTGTCTCTCTGCCTCGTTGTCCCTTTGTCTCTCTGCCTCGTTGTCTCTCTGCCTCGTTGTCTCTCTGCCTCTGTCTCTCTGCCTCGTTGTCTCTCTGCCTCGTTGTCTCTCTGCCTCTGTCTCTCTGCCTCGTTGTCTCTCTGCCTCGTTGTCTCTCTGCCTCGTTGTCTCTCTGCCTCTTTGTCTCTCTGCCTCGTTGTCTCTCTGCCTCTTTGTCTCTCTGCCTCTTTGTCTCTCTGCCTCGTTGTCTCTGCCTCGTTGTCTCTCTGCCTCGTTGTCTCTCTGCCTCTGTCTCGCTGCCTCGTTGTCTCTCTGCCTCTTTGTCTCTCTGCCATCTGTCTCTCTGCCTCGTTGTCCCTTTGTCTCTCTGCCTCGTTGTCTCTCTCTGCCTCTGCCTCTGTCTCTCTGCCTCTTGTCTCTGCCTCTCTCTGCCTCTTGTCTCTCTGCCTCTTGTCTCTCTGCCTCGTTGTCTCTCTGCCTCGTTGTCTCTCTGCCTCTTTGTCTCTGCCTCGTTGTCTCTCTGCCTCTTTGTCTCTCTGCCTCTTGTCTCTCTGCCTCTTAGTCTCTGCCTCTTGGTCTCTCTGCCTCTTTGTCTCTTTGTCTCTCTGCCTCTTTGTCTCTCTGCCTCTTTGTCTCTGCCTCGTTGTCTCTCTGCCTCTTTGTCTCTCTGCCTCTTTGTCTCTCTGCCTCGTTGTCTCTGCCTCGTTGTCTCTCTGCCTCTTTGTCTCGCTGCCTCTTTGTCTCTCTGCCTCTCTACCTCTCTGCCTCTTTGTCTCTCTGCCTCTTTGTCTCTGCCTCGTTGTCTCTCTGCCTCTTTGTCTCTCTGCCTCTCTGTCTCTATGTCTCTGCGCCTCTTTGTCTCTACCTCTCTGTCTATCTACCTCTCTGCCTCCCTGCCTCTCTGCCTCAGGTCCACTGAGCTGGACTCCAACTGGAACTGGTTTCAGCTGCGCTGCATGCAGGTTGGAGGCAACTCCAACGCGGTAAGTGTTTTTGGCTCTGGCCCGTTTCCAAGGCTGCGCCGCCCGTTGCGGTCGGGACATCCCGCGGTCGGCTAATCGGCGTGACGCTCCGTCTGTTTGGCAGACGGTGTTCTTCCGGCAGCACGGCTGCTCCACCGGCGACACCACCGCCAAGTACAACAGCTGCGCGGCGCAGCTGTACCGGGAGAAGGTCCGGCAGCAGGCCAACGCCGCGCTGTCCAAGTACGGGTCGGACGTGAGTCACGACTGTGTGTGTGTGTGTGTGTGTGTGTGTGTGTGTGTGTGTGTGTGTGTGTGTGTGTGTGTGTGTGTGTGTGTGTGTGTGTGTGTGTGTGTGTGTGTGTGTGTGTGTGTGTGTGTGTGTGTGTGTGTGTGTGTGTGTGTGTGTGTGTGTGTTCTCGTGTTCTCTCCATGATGTTTGGTCTCTGATGCGTTCCATGCCGATCTGGTCTAACCTGATCTGATCTGGTTCTATCTGGTTCTATCTGGTCCCGTGTCTGCGTGCCGATCAGATCCACCGGGCTGAACGCGTCACTGATTGTTTTGTTTCAGCTGTGGATCGAGTCGTCGGCAGAAAGCGCTCCGCCAGCGGCCGAGAGGAAGGAGGCCGACTTCTTTGATGAGCTCACCACACAGGTGCGTGTGTTTGTGCTTGTGTGTGTTTAAATAACACTGGCAGGCATCTTCAATAAATACGTTTGTGATCAATAGATGTTCACCACATCTTTACGTTTTATTATTTTAGTATTGGTGGATTATTTTTGTTTTTGAAATTTCCCCACTGTGGGACGAATAAAGGTATATATCATATCATTATTTGAGGCCGTTTGAACATATTTGGAGTCAATTATTAACAATATATCATATATAAACTCATAAATTGTCCCTTTTTAATATGACCAGTTTAGTTAGTTACAACAGCACATCTGAAACTAAAGTTATTGATAGTATCAAAAAATAACATTAATACAACAAAATCATGTTAAGAGTGAGACTAAAATATGTCAGTGTGGCCAAGAAAATAGATGTAAGGAATAAAATCACCATTTATTAATTAATTAATGACATATTGTTGACATTATCAATATATATTATATATATTGATATACATATGTATTTATAGATATACTCCTCAGCCATCATGTTGCATCTGACGTGATGAATGAAGGTCATGTCTTTCGTTTGGCGGTCAGACGGTGGACGGCTGGAGCGCGGCAACGCAGCAGAACGGCGCCGCTGTGACCTCACAGCTGAGCGGCCCGGGTGACGCCCGTGAGTACCACGTGTTGAGAAGGACTGGAAGCTGTGAGTGGAGACTGGACCCGAGCTGAGAGAGAGAGAGAGAGAGAGAGAGAGAGAGAGAGAGAGAGAGAGAGAGAGAGAGAGAGAGAGAGAGAGAGAGAGAGAGAGAGAGAGAGAGAGAGAGAGAGAGAGAGAGAGAGAGAGAGAGAGAGAGAGAGAGAGAGAGAGAGAGAGAGAGAGAGAGAGAGAGAGAGAGAGAGAGAGAGAGAGAGAGAGAGAGAGAGAGAGAGAGAGAGAGAGAGAGTTCCTCCCTCACATTCCTCGGAACGGAGGCCTTCAGGTGCTGTTCATGAGGATGTTTACACCCCCCGCAAGAGGCAGCGTGTGATTGGCTGTGCCCGGACCGCCACTCGACATTGTTTCTCAGCACGCGGGGGAAGAAGATCAAAGAGTCATCGTCTTCCTCTTGTTGCAGATGTGAAGCCCTCCATCATCGGCAAGAAGAAGCCCATGACCACCAGGAGAGGGGTGAGCCTGGAGCCTGTGACCTTTAAACATGTGACCTGTGACCTTTAAACATGTGACACGAGAACATGTGACCTGTGACCTTTAAACATGTGACCTTTAAACATGTGCCCTGTGACCTTTAAACATGGGACATGTGACCTTTAAACATGTGACACGAGAACATGTGACCTGTGACCTTTAAACATGGGACCTTTAAACATGGGACCTGTGACCTTTAAACATGTGAACATGTGACCTTTAAACATGTGACTTGTGAACATGTGACCTGTGACCTTGAACCTGTGACCTTGAACATGTGCCTTGCAGCTGGGGGCCAAGAAAGGTCTGGGGGCCCAGAAGGTGAGCAACAAGAACTTCTCTGAGGTGGAGAAGCAGGCGCAGTTGGCCGAGAAGATGCGAGAGGACCGGGTCGCCGAGTCCAAGAAACAAGCCGATGAGTCCATGTGAGGACCGCTCTTCCTCCCCTCGTCTTCATTCATGTCTGTCTCTGTGCTCCGGTGTGACTCGTGCTGACTTGTCGTAACTCGTGCTGACTCGTGGTGACTCGCTGTGACTCGTGGTGACTCGTGACTCGTGGTGACTCGCTGTGACTCGTGGTTACTTGTGCTGACTCGTCGTGACTCTCGTGACTCGTGCGGACTCGTCGTGACTCGTGCAGACTCGTCGTGACTCGCGTGACTTGTCGTGACTCGTGCGGACTCGTGGTGACTCGTCGTGACTCATGCTGACTCGTGGTGACTCGCTGTGACTCGTGGTGACTCGTGGTTACTTGTGCTGACTCGTGCTGACTTGTCGTGACTCGTGGTGACTTGTCGTGACTCGTGGTGACTTGACGTGACTCGTGGTGACTTGTCGTGACTCGTGCTGACTTGTCGTGACTCGTGCTGACTTGTCGTGACGCGTGGTGACTTGACGTGACTCGTGGTGACTTGTCGTGACTCGTGGTGACTCGTGGTGACTTGTCGTGACTCGTGGTGACTTGTCGTGACTCGTGGTGACTTGACGTGACTCGTGGTGACTTGTCGTGACTCGTGGTGACTTGTCGTGACTCGTGGTGACTTGTCGTGACTCGTGGTGACTTGTCGTGACTCGTGGTGACTTGTCGTGACTCGTGGTGACTTGTCGTGACTCGTGGTGACTTGTCGTGACTCGTGGTGACTTGTCGTGACTCGTGGTGACTTGTCGTGACTCGTGGTGAATTGTCGTGACTTGTCGTGACTCGTGCTGACTTGTCGTGACTCGTGGTGACTTGTCGTGACTCGTGGTGACTTGTCGTGACTCGTGGTGACTTGTCGTGACTCGTGGTGACTTGTCGTGACTCGTGGTGACTTGTCGTGACTCGTGGTGACTTGTCGTGACTCGTGGTGACTTGTCGTGACTCGTGGTGACTTGTCGTGACTCGTGGTGACTTGTCGTGACTCGTGGTGACTTGTCGTGACTCGTGGTGACTTGTCGTGACTCGTGGTGACTTGTCGTGACTCGTGGTGACTTGTCGTGACTCGTGACTTGTCGTGACTCGTGGTGACTTCGTGACTCGTGGTGACTTGTCGTGACTCGTGGTGACTTGTCGTGACTCGTGGTGACTTGTCGTGACTCGTGGTGACTTGTCGTGACTCGTGGTGACTTGTCGTGACTCGTGGTGACTTGTCGTGACTCGTGGTGACTCGTGGTGACTCGTCGTGACTCGTGCTGACTCGTCGTGACTCGTGACGTGACTCGTCGTGACTCGTGGTGACTTGTCGTGACTCGTGGTGACTTGTCGTGACTCGTGGTGACTTGTCGTGACTCGTGGTGACTTGTCGTGACTCGTGGTGACTTGTCGTGACTCGTGGTGACTTGTCGTGACTCGTGGTGACTTGACGTGACTCGTGGTGACTTGTCGTGACTCGTGGTGACTTGTCGTGACTCGTGGTGACTTGACGTGACTCGTGGTGACTTGTCGTGACTCGTGGTGACTTGTCGTGACTCGTGGTGACTTGTCGTGACTCGTGGTGACTTGTCGTGACTCGTGCTGGCTTGTCGTGACTCGTGGTGACTTGACGTGACTCGTGGTGACTTGTCGTGACTCGTGGTGACTTGTCGTGACTCGTGGTGACTTGTCGTGACTCGTGGTGACTTGTCGTGACTCGTGGTGACTCGTGGTGACTTGTCGTGACTCGTGGTGACTCCCTGTGACTCCTCAGCGTGGCCTCCATGCGTCTGGCCTACAAGGAGCTGGAGATCGACAGGAAGATGGAGGAGAAGAAGATCCAGAGCCTGGAGGGCAAGAAGAGGGAGCAGGCGGAGAGGCTGGGGATGGGCTTCGGCAACAGGAGGTACACCCCCCCCTCACGTTGACCCCCCCCATACACACACACACGTTGACCCCCTCACGTTGACCCCCCCCATACACACACACACGTTGACCCCCCCTCACGTTGACCCCCACACACACGTTGACCCCCTCACGTTGACCCCCCCCATACACACACACACGTTGACCCCCCCTCACGTTGACCCCCCCCCATACACACACACACGTTGACCCCCCCTCACGTTGACCCCCACACACACACGTGACCCCCTTCACGTTGACCCCCATACACACACACGTTGACCCCCTCACGTTGACCCCCACACACACACACGTTGACCCCCCCTCACGTTGACCCCCCCATACACACACACACGTTGACCCCCCCTCACGTTGACCCCCCCACACACACACATGTTGACCCCCCCTCACGTTGACCCCCATACACACACACACACGTTGACCCCCTCACGTTGACCCCCACACACACACACACGTTGACCCCTCACGTTGACCCCCACACACACACGTTGACCCCCTCACGTTGACCCCCCATACACACACACATTGACCCCCTCACGTTGACCCCCCACACACACACGTTGACCCCCTCACGTTGACCCCCATACACACACACGTTGACCCCCACACACACGTTGACCCCCCACACACACACGTTGACCCCCTCACGTTGACCCCCACACACACACACACACGTTGACCCCCTCACGTTGACCCCCACACACACACACACACACACATGTTGACCCCTCACGTTAACCCCCACACACACACACACACACACGTTGACCCCCTCACGTTGACCCCCCACACACACACACACACACACATGTTGACCCCCTCACGTTAACCCCCACACACACACACACACACGTTGACCCCTCACGTTAACCCCCACACACACACACACACACGTTGACCCCCTCACGTTGACCCCACACACACACACACACGTTGACCCCCCTTCACGTTGACCCCCCCCACACACACACACGTTGACCCCCCTTCACGTTGACCCCCACACACACACACACGTTGACCCCCTCACGTTGACCCCCCACACACACACACACGTTGACCCCCTCACGTTGACCCCCCACACACACACACGTTGACCCCTCACGTTGACCCCCCACACACACACGTTGACCCCCTCACGTTGACCCCCCACACACACGTTGACCCCCTCACGTTGACCCCCCACCTCCCCCAGCGCCATGTCCCACTCCGTGATGTCAGAGATGCAGGTGATCGAGCAGGAGACCCCCGTGGGCGTCAAGTCCTCCTCCTCCCGCTCCAAACTGGACATGTTTGAGGAGCCGGGCTTCAGCTCCGGACCCCCCAAGTACGTACCACAGGAATCATATCAACCAATATACATATAAGACCTGTTCTAGAAGTGATGAGAGAAACGAGCTGCGCTGACGTTAGCAGAACCACAACTCCCACAATGCATTGCTCTCTGGTCATGGTGTCAACCGAGGGACACATTATGCATATTACATCTTTGATGTGAGGAGGAGGAGGAGGAGGAGTCATCATCATCATCCGCTGCCTTGATGTTCCAGGTACAAGGACAACCCGTTTACCGTGGGAGACAGCTTTGGATCCCGGTGGGACACCGAGGGAGGAGCCGCCTCCTTCAGCACCTCCTGGGCTCTGGAGAAGGAGGAGCCTAAAGAGGAGGTCACCATCTCCACCATCCAGCCCATTGGAGAGAGGTAGCTACACTCTGTTTAGAGGGAACAGGAAGTGGGGCTTGTGTTTAGAGGGGAACAGGAAGTGGGGCTCTGACTCGGGGTGTGGCCTCCAGACTTCCCAGCAGAAGGAAAGCCGACGTGGCGGCGGCGGCGGCCGAGTCCCTCGAGGCGCGGCAGAAGTTCGCCAACGCCAAGGCCATCTCATCGGACATGTTCTTTGGCCGGGAGAGCAGCGCGGAGGTGAGGAGGCTGAGGAGGTCTCCAGAGGAGGAGACGACTTGTAAATGCTGTTGTTGTTGAGATGAGACATGGCGTTGTTGTCCTCTTCCTGGTGTTGACAGTGTTGTTGTTGTTTATTTTCAGTATGACGCTAAGAGCCGACTGGAGACCATGTCTGGGAGCACCTCCATCAGCTCAGCTGACCTGTTTGGGGAGGGGCGCGACCTGAAGGGTGACGCCTGCTTGTTTGTTTGTTTGTTTGTTTGATACTCTTCACTTTACAGATTAAAGCTCCGTCGCTTTCTAAAACACACAAACAGTGAATCCACATCTGCTGCTCTCGTCTTGGTGGGAATCTAAATCAACGATTGTGCAGAAGAAGAATGTATCGTATTGCTCGTGTCCTCATCTCCTCGTCTCCTCGTCTCCTCAGGCAGGGCCCCGGGCTTCGACAGCGTGCTCCCCGCCGGCCCCGACATCGCTCAGTTCAAACAGGGAGTGAAGACTGTCGCGGGAAAGATGGCCGTGCTGGCCAACGGGGTCATGAACACCATCCAGGTGGGAGGAGCCATGTCTCTATGGTTACGACAGTGTCTAGATAACAACGTTATAGTTTAGTGTGGGAGGAGCCATGTCTCTATGGTTACGACAGTGTCTAGATAACAACGTTATAGTTTAGTGTGGGAGGAGCCATGTCTCTATGGTTACGACAGTGTCTAGATAACAACGTTATAGTTTAGTGTTTATAATGTTGTGTTTTCTCTCAGGATCGTTACGGCTCTTACTGATGGAGCTGAAGAAGACGAGCTGGCACACGAAGAGTAGACGGCCTCCTGGCTGACAGAGAGAGGGAGAGAGAGAGAGAGAGGGGCACAGGAAGGGTTGCATGAGGAAACTAAGCCTCCTCCTCCTCTCATCCTTCTCTCTCTCCCTCTCTCTCTCTCTCTCCTCTCTCTCTCTCTCTCTCATATCCTTCTCCCTCTCTCATATCCTTCTCTCTCTCATATCCTCTCTCTCTCTCATATCCCTCTCTCTCTCTCTCTCTCATATCCCTCTCTCTCTCTCTCATATCCTTCTCCCTCTCTCATATCCCTCTCTCTCATATCCGTCTCTCTCTCATATCTCTCTCTCTCTCATATCCTTCTCTCTCCCTCTTTATCTCATATCCTTCTCTCCCTCTCTCTCTCTCTCTCTCTCATATCCTTCTCTCTCTCATATCCTTCTCTCTCCCTCTCTCTCTCATATCCTTCTCTCTCTCTCTCTCCCTCTCATCCAGTGAAACAGAATTTTCTCTCCGGCTGTATTTTATTTTTCCTATAACATTTATTTTGGTCTTTAGTTTTCAAAACTTCTTTTACATTTTATTCTTTAGACATGAATGAAATGTTTTTGACTCGAATGTCTTTTTGTTTTTGTGATATAAAAAGTTCAGGATCTATTTCCATCGTTAAGTTCAACAAGAGTCCAGAAGTTGATGAGCTGGTGTTGTTTGTTGTTTCTGTGCGTTGACACTTCCAGAGGCTGCAGTGAGATGTATATTATTAAAACACGTATTTATTATGTTGGTTCTAAAGAGTCCAGAACCAACACGTGACATTCAAACAGTTCAAATAACGTCCTTTAAAGTCCCGGCTCACGGAACTAAATCTTCCCCCTGGTTGAATCTGAAGTCTGCCTCCATGTCTCCCTAGGCTCCGCCTCCTCTCCATAGGCTCCGCCTTGTCTCGGCAGTTCAACCTTTTATTTTGAAGGGCTGACCGTCTTCAGTTTACATTCGTTAACAAAGCCACCGTCTGAGTCCAGAGACAGACCATAATGTTC
The DNA here is from genome assembly GCF_029220125.1 of Pseudoliparis swirei. NCBI lineage: Eukaryota > Metazoa > Chordata > Actinopteri > Perciformes > Liparidae > Pseudoliparis > Pseudoliparis swirei. The sequence continues at coordinate 33,945,075 of NC_079391.1, read as the reverse complement.
CTCTGACAGACCATAATATTCTCCTGGCGTGATGAAATAAACTCGAACTGAAACATTTAAATATTTATTTGTATTCATTCTGTGAATAAAGATTAAAAAACCTCCGGCTCGTGTTCTCATTGGTCCAGACCGGTTCCTCCTGGAACCCAGACCCCCCCAGACCCTCTAGAGGACTGGAACCCAGACCCTCTCCAGGCTGTGATGGGGGGGGGGGGGGTCCCTCAGCCTCATCAGGGGGTCACAGAACACACATTCATGGAGGTTCTCTGTTCGTCTGTTTCATGAGGACAATCTAAAAGGCGGTTCTTCTGATGTCAGGTTCTGTGAGGAGGTTCTCCTGAACGGGCTTTACCCCCAGCTGTAGAAGTAGACCTTCTGCCAGGTGGGCAGGTAGTCCATCAGAGGGCCTGCAGGGGGAGGAGGGGGAGAGGGAGGGGGAAGAGGGGAAGGAGGAGGAGGAGGAGATGGGGCAGGAGGAGGAGATGGGGCAGGAGGGGCAGGAGCAGCAGGAGGAGGAGAGGGAGCAGGAGGAGGAGATGGGGCAGGAGGGGCAGGAGCAGCAGGAGGAGGAGGAGAGGGAGCAGGAGATGGGGCAGGAGGGGCAGGAGGGGCAGGAGCAGCAGGAGGAGGAGGGGCAGCAGGAGGAGGAGGAGAGGGAGGAGGAGGAGAGGGAGCAGGAGGAGCAGGAGAGGGAGCAGGAGGGGCAGGAGCAGCAGGAGGAGGAGGAGGAGGGGCAGCAGGAGGAGGAGGGGCAGGAGGAGGAGGAGAGGGAGCAGGAGGAGCAGGAGGGGCAGGAGCAGCAGGAGGAGGAGGAGGGGCAGCAGGAGGAGGGGGAGGAGTCGTCACATTATTTTCCAAATCTCTGGAGAAATGATCTGCGTGACCGTCGTGGTGCGTTCAGGTATCGTCGTACTTACGAGCGACGAGGCCGATTCCTGGAACGTGGTCGGCCAGAAGTTTGAGCAGGAAGAGGATCTTCTCCCTGCAGATCAACAACTGGTCACAACAACAACAACAACAAGGCGTCAACACTTGAAATGCGGCGCTCACTCTGCGTGGCGGTCGTAGAAAGGCGAGCGCAGGAAGTAGTACAGCAGCAGGAAGCGCCTCCTCCTCATCTCCGTCCTCTCCCATCGGTTCTGGAACCTTCCGTCACTGAGGACCGCCAAGCTGAAGAGGAAGAGGAAGAGCGTGACACCCGATGAATACTCAATCCTGAATGCATGTCTTGGTATCTGGGAAACGGGGAGAAGAGTCTGTTTTAACTGTTTGTGGTTGTAATACCTAGTTATGGCCACATGAGGCTGAAGTGCACCAACACACTTATTTAGGCTACTAATGTATTTTATAAACAAACATTAATGCTTTTAAACGCACTTCAGCCTCTGCTGGACGATATGAGTATTACAACAACCAGGGCTTAATTATAATAAAATATATATTAAAAAATAAATACAAATATATATATATAATAAAAATAATATATATATTACTAAATATATATCTAAAATAATATATATATTATGTATACATATATATATATATATTTTTAAATATACATATACATTAAAAGTACAATCTTGCAGACCTGGAGAGCTCCAGGGCTCCGGAGATGAGCCACGGCTTCCAGGACTGCTTCCCACAGAGTCCGAGGCAGAACACTGAAGGGGGGTTCAGGCTCAGGAAAAAAGTCTGAAACCTTAACTGTTATGCTTTTAAATTTGTCAATGGTCACATGAGAAGGATTTTATTCTGTATAGGTATGTGTAAGTGTGTGTTTTGGGGATAAATATGGACAATGCTTTAACGCCCATCTGCTCATACAGGTGACCTTACAGGTGAAACTGTAGTCTGCCCTCTAGAGGTCAACACGAGCGATGCACAATCCTAAAACGCTCCGAGGACGAATAAGATATGAACGCCTGAGGGATACGGTGAACCAGCGGCCGGCCGATAAACGCCGACTCCGCCAGAGTCTCCCAGAGGCTCATCGGCGTCGGCTTGCTGAGCAGCTTCTCTCCACTGCGGCTGCTCCTCCTCTTCTTCTTCTGACTCGGTGCTGCCCACAGCCGGGCCTGCAGGGAGGAGGCTGGGGGAGGAGGAAGAGAGGGGAGGAGGGGGGAGGGGGAGAGGTTTACCACAGGGACAGGTGACATGAGGTCTGATACCGTTAACTAGTAGTTTTATCCATTTCTTTAATGAATGTATTTTAATTTAATTTATTGTATATTTTTTTATTTATTTAATGTATTTACATTTTTGTGATTAAATGAAATTTAAAAAAGATGAAGGATTCTATGGGTTACAATTTAAAATCAAGTTTATTACTTATTTTGATTTATTTCTTTACTAAATGTATTGAAATTCTATTTAAATTTATTTAATCGTATATATTTTTGTGTTTTGTATTGTATATTTTTATTTATTTAATTGAATGTTTTATTTATTTAACTGTATATTTTGTATTTATTTAACTGTATTTAATTTTTTTAAATACATTTTATTGTATATTTTTTATTTAATTGTGTATTCTTTATTTTATTTTATTTTAAAACTAAAGGGTTCTGTGGGTTGACATTTTAAATCAAGTTTTTCTGGCCAAACCTCAATCCATGACATCACATCAATGACAGTCAGTGACCTCTGTGACCTCTGTGACCTCAGGTAAAGGTTATTAATAAGTAACTTATTGAGTTAAAGATTAAAGGTTGTTTTCTGACCTGGTTAATAATTAAACATTATTAAACATGTTCTCACCGCTGCCCAGAGGCCGGATGACCCGACCCGACCTTTGACCCACAAAGCAGACGTCCTCTGGCTCCTCCTCCTGACCCTCGTCTGAGGAGAGAAAACATGTATAAATATAAAATATATATATATAAAATAAATATAAAATACACTAGATTAAAAAAAATATATATATATAATTACAAATAAATAATATATATATATATTAGAACATAATTAGGTATAGATGTATAATATAAAATACATATATATATATAATATAATATATAATATATATATCGTATAAAATACATAAATATTATATATATATATAGTATAACATACATATATCTAATAAAAGAAGCTCTTCCTCATTAAATATGAGGAGGAGCTTGTGAAGAAGAGGAGAACCGACCTTCGGCCTCGCACTCGGCCCCTCGGTCCAGGGGGGGGATGGGAGGAGACGTCTGGAGGCCGGACTTATACCACAGAAGAAGAACCAGGCGGAGGATGGACCTGGAGATGAAGACGGGTGGTCAGACCAGAATACTGGCTCTCACAGTCCTCATGCTAAGGGGTCTGATGAGGTCCTCATCCTAAGGGTCTGATGAGGTCCTCATGCTAAGGGTCTGATGAGGTCCTCATCCTAAGGGTCTGATGAGGTCCTCACCCTAAGGGTCTGATGAGGTCCTCATGCTTAGGGGTCTGATGAGGTCCTCATGCTTAGGGGTCTGATGAGGTCCTCATCCTAAGGGTCTGATGAGGTCCTCATCCTAAGGGGTCTGATGAGGTCCTCATGCTAAGGGTCTGATGAAGTCCTCATCCTAAGGGGTCTGATGAGGTCCTCACCCTAAGGGTCTGATGAGGTCCTCATGCTTAGGGGTCTGATGAGGTCCTCATCCTAAGGGTCTGATGAGGTCCTCATGCTAAGGGGTCTGATGAGGTCCTCACCCTAAGGGTCTGATGAGGTCCTCACGCTAAGGGTCTGATGAGGTCCTCACGCTAAGGGTCTGATGAGGTCCTCATCCTAAGGGTCTGATGAGGTCCTCACCCTAAGTGTCTGATGAGGTCCTCACCCTAAGGGTCTGATGAGGTCCTCATGCTAAGGGTCTGATGAGGTCCTCATCCTAAGGGTCTGATGAGGTCCTCATCCTAAGGGTCTGATGAGGTCCTCACCCTAAGGGTCTGATGAGGTCCTCATCCTAAGGGTCTGATGAGGTCCTCATCCTAAGGGTCTGATGAGGTCCTCACGCTAAGGGGTCTGATGAGGTCCTCACCCTAAGGGTCTGATGAGGTCCTCATCCTAAGGGTCTGATGAGGTCCTCACCCTAAGGGTCTGATGAGGTCCTCACCCTAAGGGTCTGATGAGGTCCTCACCCTAAGGGTCTGATGAGGTCCTCATGCTAAGGGGTCTGATGAGGTCCTCACCCTAAGGGTCTGATGAGGTCCTCACCCTAAGGGTCTGATGAGGTCCTCACCCTAAGGGTCTGATGAGGTCCTCATCCTAAGGGTGTGTTCACATCGGACGCGTCAAAATTTCGACGCGCGACGAGATTACATGTTAAGTCAATGCACAGCTGCGTAGAAGCTGCGTAGAAGCTGCGTAGAAGCTGCGTAGAAGCTGCGTAGAAGCTGCGTATTTTCCAGCGAGCAGCGCGTCAGATGCGTTTGAAGCAGCACGAACAGAGAGTTTGTCGCGGGGCGAACTCAGCGAACAGCGCGAACAGACGCAGCTCCTCGACTCGTGAGTTGAAATTTCCCAACTCGGGCAGCAAAGACGCGTGAGTCATAGTTGCGTCAGCCAATCAGCGTTGAGCAGCTCCGCTCGTCATCGTCCTGCCGGTTGAAAAAATGGAGGAAAAGATTATTGTCGCCGTCTGTGGGCACCCCGAACTTTATGACACAACTCTTTATGCTTACCGAAACCGGAGCGATAAAGATAAAGCGTGGAACAAGGTCGGAGAAGCCGTGGGACTCCCTGGTACGTTTTGAATATATGTATTTGCTTTTATTCTCGCGATTTGTTGTACTTTACCTTGAACCAACCGCCGGCATATGTGTTTCATGGCAGGAGATCTGCCGCCGGAGGTGGAAAAGTCTCAGAGACACGTATCAAAGAGAGAAGAAGAGAGAGAGCAGCGCAGTGGGAGAGCAGCTCGGTCCACTAATGGAAGTACTCTGCGGTCCTGTCGTTCCTCGATCCATTTATGACTCCGCCCCCGACGCGTCTGGTGTGAACACACTTTTTTCGACACGCGTCGAGACTGCTGCGTCAGACGCGTCGAGAATTTTTTCGCCGCGTCCGGTGTGAACGCACCATAAGGGTCTGGTGAGGTCCTCATGCTAAGGGTCTGATGAGGTCCTCATCCTAAGGGTCTGGTGAGGTCCTCATCCTAAGGGTCTGATGAGGTCCTCATGCTAAGGGTCTGATGAGGTCCTCATCCTAAGGGTCTGATGAGGTCCTCATGCTAAGGGTCTGATGAGGTCCTCATCCTAAGGGTCTGATGAGGTCCTCATGCTAAGGGGTCTGATGAGGTCCTCATCCTAAGGGTCTGATGAGGTCCTCATCCTAAGGGTCTGATGAGGTCCTCATCCTAAGGGTCTGATGAGGTCCTCATCCTAAGGGTCTGATGAGGTCCTCATGCTAAGGGGTCTGATGAGGTCCTCATCCTAAGGGTCTGATGAGGTCCTCATCCTAAGGGTCTGATGAGGTCCTCATCCTAAGGGTCTGATGAGGTCCTCATCCTAAGGGTCTGATGAGGTCCTCATGCTAAGGGGTCTGGTGAGGTCCTCATCCTAAGGGTCTGATGAGGTCTTACTTGAAGACCTGGATCAGGGCGATCACCAGCCAGCGGCCCAGGTCCCCCCACAGCTTGCAGGCTCCCATCTCCAGGAAGACCTCCATGTGCTCCAGCACAGAGAGCCAGATGAGGAGCCTCCTCTGGGAGACCGGCTGGGGACACACAGGGTTATTATGGGCTGTATTATGGTCTGTATTATGTCTGTCTCGTGGTCTGTATTGTGGTCTGTATTATGTCTGTCTCGTGGTCTGTATTATGGTCTGTATTATGGTCTGTATTATGTCTGTCTCGTGGTCTGTATTATGGTCTGTATTATGTCTGTCTCGTGGTCTGTATTATGTCTGTCTCGTGGTCTGTATTATGGTCTGTATTATGGTCTGTATTATGTCTGTCTCGTGGTCTGTATTATGGTCTGTATTATGTCTGTCTCGTGGTCTGTATTATGGTCTGTATTATGTCTGTCTCGTGGTCTGTATTGTGGTCTGTATTATGGCCTGTATTATGTCTGTCTCGTGGTCTGTATTATGTCTGTCTCGTGGTCTGTATTATGGTCTGTATTATGGTCTGTATTATGTCTGTCTCGTGGTCTGTATTGTGGTCTGTATTATGGTCTGTATTATGTCTGTCTCGTGGTCTGTATTATGTCTGTCTCGTGGTCTGTATTGTGGTCTGTATTATGGTCTGTATTATGTCTGTCTCGTGGTCTGTATTATGGTCTGTATTATGTCTGTCTCGTGGTCTGTATTATGGCCTGTATTATGTCTGTCTCGTGGTCTGTATTGTGGTCTGTATTATGGTCTGTATTATGTCTGTCTCGTGGTCTGTATTATGGTCTGTATTATGTCTGTCTCGTGGTCTGTATTGTGGTCTGTATTATGGTCTGTATTATGTCTGTCTCGTGGTCTGTATTGTGGTCTGTATTATGGTCTGTATTATGTCTGTCTCGTGGTCTGTATTATGTCTGTCTCTCACCACGGGGGAGGAGCATCTCAGCTCTCTGCGCAGGATGCTGTCGTTGAAGAGAACCAGCAGGTTGGAGGCCGAATACACTGGAGACACGTTTCATGTTATGAATACCTGACGTATATGAATCGTACATAACACAATACACAGATACTCACCTAGTTCAGATATTTCATGTGAATCTGCAAATCTTCCTGAAAAATAAGATTTACAATCAGCTTCATGTGTTTGAGGAATGTTTGCTTAGTTTTTAATGGACTAACACAGAAAACAACAACTATTATGTACACAAGCGGTAGATATGTATATTAAATAAAAGTGTTATTGTTTTCTGAGCATTGAAAGTGAAGCAAAACAACGTTAAATACATGTTTGATGTTGTTATTCACTATTAAAACTATGAAAACAAGCATCACTCTCAGTTAAAGTCTTGTTTTTAAAGTACATCATAATGTGTGGGATCAGAGGAGTTCATCTACGTGATGATGAAGACTCCTCTTTGTGATGAAGAAGACTCCTCTACATGATGAAGACTCCTCTACGTGATGATGAAGACTCCTATGTGATGATGAAGACTCCTCTACATGATGATGAAGACTCCTCTTTGTGATGATAAAGACTCCTCTACGTGATGATGAAGACTCCTCTACATGATGAAGACTCCTCTACGTGATGATGAAGACTCCTCTTTGTGATGATGAAGACTCCTCTACGTGATGATGAAGACTCCTCTACATGATGAAGACTCCTCTACGTGATGATGAAGACTCCTCTTTGTGATGATGAAGACTCCTCTACGTGATGATGAAGACTCCTCTATGTGATGATGAAGACTCCTCTACATGATGAAGACTCCTCTACGTGATGATGAAGACTCCTCTACGTGATGAAGACTCCTCTATGTGATGATGAAGACTCCTCTATGTGATGAAGACTCCTCTACATGATGAAGACTCCTCTACGTGATGATGAAGACTCCTATGTGATGATGAAGACTCCTCTACATGATGATGAAGACTCCTCTATGTGATGATGAAGACTCCTCTACGTGATGATGAAGACTCCTCTATGTGATGATGAAGACTCCTCTATGTGATGAAGACTCCTCTACATGATGATGAAGACTCCTCTACATGATGATGAAGACTCCTATGTGATGATGAAGACTCCTATGTGATGATGAAGACTCCTCTATGTGATGATGAAGACTCCTCTACGTGATGATGAAGACTCCTCTACATGATGATGAAGACTCCTCTACGTGATGATGAAGACTCCTCTATGTGATGATGAAGACTCCTCTACATGATGATGAAGACTCCTCTACATGATGAAGACTCCTCTATGTGATGATGAAGACTCCTCTACGTGATGATGAAGACTCCTCTACGTGATGATGAAGACTCCTCTATGTGATGAAGACTCCTCTCTGTGATGAAGACTCCTCTCTGTGATGAAGACTCCTCTACGTGATGATGAAGACTCCTCTACATGATGATGAAGACTCCTCTACGTGATGATGAAGACTCCTCTACGTGATGATGAAGACTCCTCTACGTGATGAAGACTCCTCTATGTGATGAAGACTCCTCTACGTGATGATGAAGACTCCTCTACGTGATGATGAAGACTCCTCTCTGTGATGAAGACTCCTCTCTGTGATGAAGACTCCTCTACGTGATGATGAAGACTCCTCTACATGATGATGAAGACTCCTCTACGTGATGATGAAGACTCCTCTACGTGATGATGAAGACTCCTCTACGTGATGAAGACTCCTCTATGTGATGAAGACTCCTCTACATGATGATGAAGACTCCTCTACGTGATGATGAAGACTCCTCTACGTGATGAAGACTCCTCTATGTGATGAAGACTCCTCTATGTGATGAAGACTCCTCTACGTGATGATGAAGACTCCTCTATGTGATGAAGACTCCTCTACGTGATGATGAAGACTCCTCTATGTGATGAAGACTCCTCTACATGATGATGAAGACTCCTCTACGTGATGATGAAGACTCCTCTACGTGATGATGAAGACTCCTACGTGATGATGAAGACTCCTCTATGTGATGAAGACTCCTCTACGTGATGATGAAGACTCCTCTACATGATGATGAAGACTCCTCTATGTGATGAAGACTCCTCTACGTGATGATGAAGACTCCTCTACGTGATGATGAAGACTCCTACGTGATGATGAAGACTCCTCTATGTGATGAAGACTCCTCTATGTGATGATGAAGACTCCTCTACATGATGATGAAGACTCCTCTATGTGATGATGAAGACTCCTCTACATGATGACGAAGACTCCTCTATGTGATGAAGACTCCTCTACATGATGATGAAGACTCCTCTACGTGATGATGAAGACTCCTCGATGTGATGAAGACTCCTCTACGTGATGATGAAGACTCCTCTACATGATGATGAAGACTCCTCTACGTGATGATGAAGACTCCTACGTGATGAAGACTCCTCTATGTGATGAAGACTCCTCTACGTGATGATGAAGACTCCTATGTGATGAAGACTCCTCTATGTGATGAAGACTCCTACGTGATGATGAAGACTCCTCTATGTGATGAAGACTCCTCTACGTGATGATGAAGACTCCTCTATGTGATGAAGACTCCTCTACGTGATGATGAAGACTCCTACGTGATGATGAAGACTCCTACGTGATGATGAAGACTCCTCTATGTGATGATGAAGACTCCTCTATGTGATGAAGACTCCTCTACGTGATGATGAAGACTCCTCTATGTGATGAAGACTCCTCTATGTGATGAAGACTCCTACGTGATGATGAAGACTCCTACGTGATGAAGAAGATGTGATGAAGAACGGTTTCTCTGAGACCTGCGAGGAGGTAGGACAGGGTGCGCGCGCTGCTCTCCAGCTGCGCCGTGGCGGCCGGGTTCCTCCTCACGTACTCGGTGTAGCGCTCGTACACACGCGCCATGTCGTGCACGCGCCCTTTAAAGTTGGACATTTTACGCGTAAAATTACTGTAAATGAGAATAAACTCTTCATTTAGCCGCCGCGCGCAGGAGTTACTTTGTTTTTACGATCCGACACTTCCTTGTTGACGGTCCGTCGGTCAGTGGCGTCCGGCCGCGCTCTGAGGTCGGAGCACTTTGGTTCCGCCTCTCACCGGGTTCTTCTTCCTTACACGTTATTGTTGCATCAGCAGCATCCGAACCATCCAGGCTGGCCATGTCGACCTCAGCGGAGCCAGGTACAGAGCTTTACGTGTGTGTCCCCCCCCGCCTCATCAGAGAGACCCGGTATGACCCGGTAGGATCCGTTAAGACCCGCGAGCGGCGCGACGCGATGCGTTGTCGGTAGCGGTGTTAGCTAAAGGTAACACCGGCCGGTGGGTAAGAGGCTCCGGTCTACCCGCAGGTAACGCGGCGCGGAGCCGCGGGTAGACCGGCAGGTGGACCGGCTCGGAGCCGCGGGTAGACCGGCAGGTGGACCGGCAGTAGAGGCTCGGAGCGGCGGGTTCATTCGTATCAGTCTCTGTTCTCCTGGTGTTGATTGTTACATCATGAGTCATGAAGATGTCATGGAGAGACAAAGAAACATCAACACTATCTACCAACACGAAGGAAGAGGCACAGTGCGACACACGTCATACAATGAACCACAGCGCACACATGTAAACAAACAAACAAACAAACAACAGTGTCGGTGTTCTGAGGTGATCTATTTGAAGTCTTATTGAGCTCCTGTTCTTCACTAAAGAAGTTAAACATTTAACATCATGTGTGTTGATCATAACTACATGACTAATGTATTAATACCTTATTATATATAATATATATTAATATTATATATAATAATATATATTATATATAATAACAGACCCGATCTGGGACTCGTCTTCATCCAGACTGCGTTTGGAGGTCCTCCTCCTCCTCCTCCTCCTCCTGGCTGTTTCTCACACTTTGATCTGTTTGAACGTTTTAATTTAAAACACTTGGAAGTCGACTGGAGGAAGTTTGTTTAAGTTTCACAACTTCGTGACGACAGGAAGTAACAAATAAAAATAAAATGTTGCTTCTTGTCTGAAGAGTTTTCTCTTTTCTTTCTTTCAGTGAAAGGAAAACGGGTTCAACCTCCATGGACTCCTCCAGGGGGAACCGAGGTCCCCCAACTCCACCTCTACAACAGCCTGACCAGGGCGAAGGTAGGGGGGGGGGGGGAAAGGACCTTGTTGTCCTTGTTGAGTTGTTGTCTTGTTGACTTTGTTGTCTTGTTGACTTGTTTACAGGAGCGCTTCGTGCCCCAGAAGGGGAACCGGGTCACATGGTACAGCTGTGGGCCGACGGTGTACGACGCCTCGCACATGGGACACGCCAGGTACACATGTTGATGTTTACTGGACATGGCGTAAACAATAAACATGGAGTAAACAATAAACATATACATGGAGTAAACAACAAACATATACATGGAGGTAAACAACAAACATATACATGGAGTAAACAATGAACATATACATGGAGTAAACAACAAACGTATACATGGAGTAAACAATAAACATACATGGAGTAAACAACAAACATACATGGAGTAAACAACAAATATATACATGGAGTAAACAACAAACATAAACATGGAGTAAACAATGAACATATACATGGAGTAAACAACAAACATATACATGGAGTAAACAATGAACATATACATGGAGTAAACAACAAACATATACATGGAGTAAACAACAAACATATACATGGAGTAAAAAATGAACATAGAGGTTAAATATCGTAAACAATAAACAGATTATAAATATAGTAAACAATAAACAGTATAAATATAGTAAACAATAAACAGTATACATATAGTAAACAATAAACAGAGTAAAAATATAGTAAACAATAAACAGTATAAATATAGTAAACAATAAACAGAGTATAAATATAGTAAACAGTATACATATAGTAAACAATAAACAGTATAAATATAGGAAACAGTATACATATAGTAAACAATAAACAGTATACATATAGTAAACAATAAACAGAGTATAAATATAGTAAACAGTATACATATAGTAAACAATAAACAGTATAAATATAGGAAACAGTATACATATAGTAAACAATAAACAGTATAAATATAGTAAACAGTATCCATATAGTAAACAATAAACAGATTATAAATATAGTAAACAATAAACAGATTATAAATATAGTAAACAATAAACAGTATAAATATAGTCAACAATAAACAGAGTATACATATAGTAAACAATAAACAGAGTCTTCAGTGTTCCTGGGTCCCAGGTCCTACATCTCCTTTGACATCCTGCGGCGGGTCCTGAAGGACTTCTTCAGGTACGACGTGTTCTACTGCATGAACATCACGGACATCGACGACAAGGTGAGGACCCGGAGCTGCAGGACTTAGTATCGCTCATCAACTCAAATATTATATGTATATATTATATATTCATATTATATATATATGCATAGAATATATATATATTCATATTATATATATATATGCATATTATATATATATGCATAGAATATATATATATTATATATATATATTCATATTATATATATATGCATATAATATATATACACTACCGTTCAAAAGTTTGGGGTCACTTAGAAATGTCTTTATTTTTCAAAGAAAAGCACTGTTTTTTCAAGATAACATCAATCAGAAATACACTCTCTACATTGTTAATGTGGTAAATGACTATTCTAGGTGGAAACGTCTGGTTTCTAATGACATATCTCCAGAGGTGTATAGAGGCCCATTTCCATCAACGATCACTCCAGTGTTCTAATGGTCAAGTCAAAGTCAGTCAGTTTTATTTGTCAATTTTCCATATGTGCAAACATACAGAAGATCGAAATTGCGTTTCTCTTCTGTCCAACATAAAGTGAATTGTGCAACATATAGACAACATAGAGTGCAAAAATAGTAAAAAACTTGTGAACATATAGACAACATAAAGTGCATAGACAACATAAAGTGCAAAAATAGTAAGAAACATGTAAACATATAGACAACATAAATTGTGTTAGCAGCATTCAGACATGTGAGTCTGAGAGAGGACGGAGTGGGAGGATGGGGAGAGAGTTCAGCTTCCTGACCGCCTGGTGGATGAAGCTGTTGGACAGCCTGGCGGTGTGAGCCGGAGGCTCAGGTACCTCCTCCCAGAGGGCAGGAGGCTGATGAGACCGTGTGAAGGGTAGCAGGTGTCACTCACAATCGAGGTCGCTTTGCGGGTGAGGCGGGTGTTGTATATGTCCTGCAGGGATGGGAGGGGGGGGAGTGAGGCACCCATGATCCTTCCAGCTGCCTTCACTATGCGCTGCAGGGCGTTCCTGCTGTGGTCTGTGCAGCTTCCGCCCACACAGTGATGCAGTTGGTCAGGATGCTCTCGATGGTGCCGCGGTAGAAGGTGCACATGATGGATGGGGGGCTCCCTGCTTTCCTCAGTTTCCGGAGGAAGTAGAGGCGCCTCTGTGCTTTCTTTGCCAGCGATGTAGTGTTGGCTGTCCACGAGAGGTCCTCACTGGTTTCCACCCCCAGGAATTTGGTGCTGCTGACCTGCTCAATGTCCGCACTGCTGATGGTCAGTGGTGGGTGATGGGTGTGGCCTTTCCGGAAGTCAACAACGATCTCTTTGGTCTTGCTGTTGTTGAGCAGGAGGTTGTTGGCTCCGCACCACGTGGTCAGAAGGTTGACCTCCTCCTGTAGAGGGTCTCGTCATCCTTGGTGATGAGACCTATCAATGTTGTGTCGTCTGCAAACTTGACCATGTGATTGGTGCTGTAGCTGGTTTTGCAGTCGTGAGTCAGCAAGGTGAAGAGCAGGGGACTGAGCACACAGCCCTGAGGGGCCCCTGTGCTGAGTGTGATGCTGCTCGAGGTGTTGTTGCCAACACGTACTGCTTGTGGCCTCTCACTCAGGAAGTCCAGCAGCCAGTTACACAGCGAGGTGTTGAGGCCCAGCTGGTCAAGTTTGCAGATGAGTTGTTGTGGGATGATTGTGTTGAATGCTGAGCTAAAGTCTATGAACAGCATTCTTACATAGGAGTCTTTTTTGTCCAGGTGGGTGAGGGCTGGGTGGAGAGCAGAGCAGATTGCATCCTCCGTGGACCGTTTGGCCCGGTATGCAAACTGGAAAGGGTCCAGAGTGGGGGAGAATGGATTTGATATGCGACATGACTAGTCGCTCAAAGCACTTCATGATTATGGGGTCAGTGCCACTGGACGATAGTCGTTGAAGCAGGACGGAGTGGATTTCTTTGGCACAGGTATGATGGTGGTTACCTTGAAGCATGATGGGACAACAGCTTGTCTCAGAGAAGTATTAAAGACATCCGTGAAGACGTCCTTAAGCTCCTCTGCGCAGTCCTTCAGCACACGACCAGGGATGTTGTCTGGACCTGTTGCCTTGTGGGTGTTGATGGACGAGAGAGTCCTCTTCACGCTGGCAGCAGACAGGCACAGAACCTGATCGTGGGGAGGGGGCGGAGTCTTGTGTGGACGAGTGCTGTTCTGTGCTTCAAACCGGGCAAAGAAGCTGTTGAGGTTGTTTAGCAGAGAGATGTTGCTGTCGCAGTTCTGTGGCGGGTTTATAGTCTGTGATGGTCTGAATGCCCCGCCACAGGCTGCGTGTGTCTCTGCTGTCTTTAAAGTGCCGGGTTATCTTTTTGTGTAGGAATATTTTGCGTTCCTGATGCGGTGGGACAGGTTGGCTCGCTGTTTTCAGGTCCGTTGTCCCCAGCTCTGAAGACCCTATTTCTAGTCCTCAGCAGCCGATGGACTTCCCGTTAGCCACGGCTTCTGGTTAGCCAGTGGTGATGGTCTTTACATGGGTCACATCATCAATGCACTTGCTAATGTAAGAAGTAACAGTGTCTGTGTACTCCCAATGTCAGTGTGGTCGTTGTATGTGGCTGCCTGTTTAAACATTCCCCAGTCTGTTGAGTCAAAGCAGTCTTGAGAGCGAGGAGGCCCCCTCTGGCCACACCTGTACCTGCTTCAGAACCGGTCTGGAGGCTTTCACTCTGGGTCTGTATGCTGGCATTAGCATGACGGTGATGTGGTCAGAGAGACCTATGTGGGGGAGGGGAGGCCTTGTACGCTCCTTTGTGGGTTGTGTAGACCAGATCCAAAATGTTGTCTCCTCTTGTAGGGAAATCAACATGCTGGTGTAGTTTGGGAAGGACAGTCTTAAGGTTTGCATGGTTGAAATCTCCAGCAACGATGGTGAAGCCGTCTGTTGTTCGCTGATGGCCTGATACAGTTCACCGAGTGCCGCATTTCTATCACTGTTGTTGGAGGTCGGGGGATGTAAACAGCGACTAGCAGAATCGCCGTGAATTCCCTCGGCAGATAAAAAGGACGGCACCACGATCATAAACTCCGCCAGTGGTGAGCAGTGTCTACATACCACGGCAGCGCCCCGCACCATGCGTCCCGGATGTAAACACATACCCGCCGCGCGAGTTTTCCTCCATCAGCGAGGGCTCTGTCCGCCGGTAGCATGTTAGCTCCTCCAGTCTCACAGCAGAGTCGGGATGTTGTCGTTTAGCCATGTTTCCATGAAGATAAGCACACAGCAGTTCCTCACGCCTCGCTGCTCCGTCCTGCAGCAGTCTAATGTGGTCCATTTTATTGTCCAAGGATCGCATATTAGCCATGATAATGGATGGTATGGCTGGACGAGTTGGCCTAGCCGCTAGCCTAGCTCGGGTTCCTCCGCCTACCCTCTTCTGCTTCCTCTCACAACGCTTGGCGCCTCCTTTCTGGGGAGGAGTGGCAGTCGAGTCCGTGTGGTCGGTGTGGTCGAGGCGGTAAGTAATCCGTGCTCATGAGTGTTTCCGCTTGTTCAGCGTCCAGAGTGCCGTGGAGTTTGGTCCTGCCGATGGTTAACAGAACCTGGCGACTATATTTGGGTTCCGACGTAGACAGACGAGGCGAAGACGAACAATTTTTGGACGAACTTTTGCACAAACATTTAGAAACGGAACAAAACACCAAATGGTCAGGACAGAGAGGGGCCGCTGCGTCCGTGCGCGCCGCCGTACATTGTGTTTGCTAATCGCCTTAGAAGACTAATGTCTGATTTGAAAACCCTTGTGCAATTATGTTAGCACAGCTGAAAACAGTTATGCTGGTGATATAAGCTATACAACTGGCCTTCCTTTGAGCTTGAAGTTTGAAGAACAAAATTAATACTTCAAATATATATTTCTAACCTTGTCAATGTCTTGACTATATTTTCTATTCAATTTTCAATTCATTTGATAAATAAAAGTGAGTTTTCATGGAAGACACGACATTATCTGGATGACCCCAAACTTTTGAACGGTAGTGTATATATATTCATATATATATTTTCATGTAATATACAGGACTGTCTCAGAAAATTAGAATATTGTGATAAAGTTCTTTATTTTCTGTAATGCAATTAAAAAAACAAAAATGTCATGCATTCTGGATTCATTACAAATCAACTGAAATATTGCAAGCCTTTTATTCTTTTAATATAGCTGATTATGGCTTACAGCTTAAGAAAACTCTAAAATCCTATCTCATAAAATTTTAATATTTCCTCAGACCAAGTAAAAAAAAAAGATTTATAACAGCTGAGTGTTTGTCAAGGCTCAGGAAACCCTTGCAGGTGTTTCGAGTTAATTAGACAATTCAAGTGATTTGTTTAATACCCTACTAGTATACTTTTTCATGATATTCTAATATTTAGAGATAGGATATTTGAGTTTTCTTAAGCTGTAAGCCATAATCAGCAATATTAAAAGAATAAAAGGCTTGCAATATTTCAGTTGATTTGTAATGAATCCAGAATGCATGACATTTTTGTTTTTTGAATTGCATTACAGAAAATAAAGAACTTCATCACAATATTCTAATTTTCTGAGACAGTCCTGTATATTATATGTATATATATATATATATATATATATGTATGTGTATATATATATACATATTATATGTATATATATATACATATTATATAATATAAGCCTTCACCAAAGAAAGTTTGTATTTTCATGAAACGGCTATGTTTCCGGTCTCTTTTATTTATTATTATTTATTAATCTCACCCGTTGTTCCACTCAGATCATCAGGCGGGCCCGACAGAACCACCTCCTGGACCAGTACCAGGAGAAGCAGCCGGACGCTGAGCAGATCCTGCAGGACGTCCTGAGCGCCCGGGAGGTGAGACTCTGTGAGTAACAAAGAGTGAGCACGGCCCTGAGGAGGAGACTCACTGCGTTCTCCTCCAGCCCTTCCAGGCCGCGCCCTGCAGGCGGTCACAAGAGGCAAAGTGGCTGAGGTCCTGCAGCCTCTGGCCCAGGTGAGACGGGTCACGAGACGGGTCATGTGACCAGGTGCCGTAACTCCTCCTCATTAGTAGAGGAGGTGCTGTAACTCCTCTTCATTAGTAGAGGAGGTGCTGTAACTCCTCTTCATTAGTAGAGGAGGTGCTGTAACTCCTCCTCATGAGTAGAGGAGGTGCTGTAACTCCTCTTCATTAGTAGAGGAGGTGCTGTAACTCCTCCTCATGAGTAGAGGAGGTGCTGTAACTCCTCTTCATTAGTAGAGGAGGTGCTGTAACTCCTCATTAGTAGAGGAGGTGCTGTAACTCCTCTTCATTAGTAGAGGAGGTGCTGTAACTCCTCCTTTCATTAGTAGAGGAGGTGCTGTAACTCCTCCTCATTAGTAGAGGAGGTGCTGTAACTCCTCCTCATTAGTAGAGGAGGTCCTGTAACTCCTCTTCATTAGTAGAGGAGGTGCTGTAACTCCTCTTCATTAGTAGAGGAGGTGCTGTAACTCCTCTTCATTAGTAGAGGAGGTCCTGTAACTCCTCTTCATTAGTAGAGGAGGTCCTGTAACTCCTCCTCATTAGTAGAGGAGGTGCTGTAACTCCTCCTCATTAGTAGAGGAGGTGCTGTAACTCCTCCTCATTAGTAGAGGAGGTCCTGTAACTCCTCCTCATTAGTAGAGGAGGTCCTGGAACTCCTCTTCATTAGTAGAGGAGGTGCTGTAACTCCTCCTCATTAGTAGAGGAGGTCCTGTAACTCCTCTTCATTAGTAGAGGAGGTGCTGTAACTCCTCCACATTAGTAGAGGAGGTGCTGTAACTCCTCCTCATTAGTAGAGGAGGTGCTGTAACTCCTCATTAGTAGAGGAGGTCCTGTAACTCCTCCTCATTAGTAGAGGAGGTGCTGTAACTCCTCCACATTAGTAGAGGAGGTCCTGTAACTCCTCCACATTAGTAGAGGAGGTCCTGTAACTCCTCCTCATTAGTAGAGGAGGTCCTGTAACTCCTCTTCATTAGTAGAGGAGGTCCTGTAACTCCTCCTCATTAGTAGAGGAGGTCCTGTAACTCCTCCTCATTAGTAGAGGAGGTGCTGTAACTCCTCCTCATTAGTAGAGGTGCTGTAACTCCTCCTCATTAGTAGAGGAGGTGCTGTAACTCCTCCTCATTAGTAGAGGAGGTGCTGTAACTCCTCCTCATTAGTAGAGGAGGTGCTGTAACTCCTCTTCATTAGTAGAGGAGGTCCTGTAACTCCTCTTCATTAGTAGAGGAGGTCCTGTAACTCCTCCTCATTAGTGGAGGAGGTGCTGTAACTCCTCCTCATTAGTAGAGGAGGTGCTGTAACTCCTCTTCATTAGTAGAGGAGGTGCTGTAACTCCTCCTCATTAGTAGAGGAGGTGCTGTAACTCCTCCTCATTAGTAGAGGAGGTCCTGGAACTCCTCCTCATTAGTAGAGGAGGTCCTGGAACTCCTCCTCATTAGTAGAGGAGGTCCTGGAACTCCTCCTCATTAGTAGAGGAGGTCCTGGAACTCCTCTTCATTAGTAGAGGAGGTGCTGTAACTCCTCCTCATTAGTAGAGGAGGTCCTGTAACTCCTCTTCATTAGTAGAGGAGGTGCTGTAACTCCTCTTCATTAGTAGAGGAGGTGCTGTAACTCCTCCTCATTAGTAGAGGAGGTGCTGTAACTCCTCATTAGTAGAGGAGGTGCTGTAACTCCTCCTCATTAGTAGAGGAGGTCCTGTAACTCCTCCTCATTAGTAGAGGAGGTCCTGTAACTCCTCCTCATTAGTAGAGGAGGTCCTGTAACTCCTCCTCATTAGTAGAGGAGGTCCTGTAACTCCTCTTCATTAGTAGAGGAGGTCCTGTAACTCCTCTTCATTAGTAGAGGAGGTGCTGTAACTCCTCATTAGTAGAGGAGGTGCTGTAACTCCTCCTCATTAGTAGAGGAGGTGCTGTAACTCCTCTTCATTAGTAGAGGAGGTGCTGTAACTCCTCCTCATTAGTAGAGGAGGTGCTGTAACTCCTCTTCATTAGTAGAGGAGGTGCTGTAACTCCTCCTCATTAGTAGAGGAGGTCCTGTAACTCCTCCTCATTAGTAGAGGAGGTCCTGTAACTCCTCTTCATTAGTAGAGGAGGTGCTGTAACTCCTCCTCATTAGTAGAGGAGGTCCTGTAACTCCTCATTTGTAGAGGAGGTCCTGTAACTCCTCTTCATTAGTAGAGGAGGTGCTGTAACTCCTCCTCATTAGTAGAGGAGGTGCTGTAACTCCTCTTCATTAGTAGAGGAGGTGCTGTAACTCCTCCTCATTAGTAGAGGAGGTGCTGTAACTCCTCTTCATTAGTAGAGGAGGTGCTGTAACTCCTCCTCATTAGTAGAGGAGGTGCTGTAACTCCTCATTAGTAGAGGAGGTCCTGTAACTCCTCCTCATTAGTAGAGGAGGTGCTGTAACTCCTCTTCATTAGTAGAGGAGGTGCTGTAACTCCTCTTCATTAGTAGAGGAGGTGCTGTAACTCCTCCTCATTAGTAGAGGAGGTGCTGTAACTCCTCATTAGTAGAGGAACTCCTCCTCATGAGTAGAGGAGGTGCTGTAACTCCTCCTCATGAGTAGAGGAGGTGCTGTAACTCCTCCTCATTAGTAGAGGAGGTGCTGTAACTCCTCTTCATTAGTAGAGGAGGTGCTGTAACTCCTCTTCATTAGTAGAGGAGGTGCTGTAACTCCTCCTCATTAGTAGAGGAGGTCCTGTAACTCCTCTTCATTAGTAGAGGAGGTGCTGTAACTCCTCCTCATTAGTAGAGGAGGTGCTGTAACTCCTCTTCATTAGTAGAGGAGGTGCTGTAACTCCTCCTCTCCCACCAGCTGCTGCTGGAGAACTCTAAGGACCTGCTCTCTGATTGGCTGGACCAGCAGTTTGGGAGTCAGGTGACGGAGAACTCCATCTTCTCCGTCCTGCCCAGTTTCTGGGAGGGAGAGTTCCACAAAGACATGGAGGCCCTGAACGTGAGTCCAGTCCCAAGAAGAAGAGCGAGAGCACCGTGTTCTAGTTCATGCACAGACACACGTTCCATCTTCTTTTTGATCAGAAACAACATGTTAAGTTAATGTGAAGGGTTAGTTAGTGTAATTCTCATTTTGGCCACAAGAGGCTGAAGTCCTCTAACACCTTTTGATATGAAGCTTTAATGTTCCAGGTGAGTTTTAATGCACTCCAATGTTCTCCAAATACACAGTATATATATATTTTTAAATTATAGATATATAATTAAATACAAAATTATATATATATATATATATATTAGGGCTGTCAGCGTTAACGCGTTAATCTATGCGATTAATTTGGCCGCGTTAACGCACTAAAATATTTTAACGCAATTAACGCAAGTTTTTAATTTTTATTTTTTTTAATTTATTTTTTACCGCGGCAGTACGGTTTGACACTGTTTCCGTTTTTAAAACAATCATTTCTCCGCGAAAATAAGGAGCAGAAATCAGTTTAAACTCGTGGATGAATCAGTCGGGTTTCCTCCTGCTCCTCCTTCCTCCCGTCTCCCCCTCTGATACACAGAGGAACGGAGGGGCGACGTGTCGAGTGACGCGGCGCGGAAAGAACTCGACACACGAAACCTTCACCGTGATTGGTCAATCCGTTTGTCTGTCAACATTTCGGGGGGAAAAAAAACCAATGAACACTCAGTAAATCACAAAGGACCTCCCACCTCACAGGTAAGGCTCATTTAGCAGCCTGTCAGTCAGAGAACCAGAGAACACGTGCGAGGACAATGAGGCTCATTTCAGAGCTGAGATTGTTCTGGAATGTTTGATGTATAACACGTGGGGGTGTGTCACATGCAAAAGACTTTAAACGGTGAATTTAATTTTTTGTGTAAAATGTATAAAATGCCCCCAGCCTCCAGAGGGTGAACGTGACATATGTGAATGTCAGTCAGTTCCCAAGGCCACTGGTTCTGCTGTTCAGTGGTAAAGATGACAGGACCAATGGGGTCTCAATATACTTCTTTTTTTTTACTAATCTGATGTTTCACTGAAGAAACAATTTATCATCCACGATATTAAATACCTCGCTGGCACTGTATATGTAGGAGCCTCTTTGAAAACACAGCTCTGTGTGAAGTTTGGTCTTTAAAAAGAATGAACTTTTAACTTTTAACTTTTAATTGCGATTAATCGCAATTTCAAAATGTGCGATTAATTAGTTAATTTTTTTTAATCGATTGACAGCCCTAATATATATATATAAAATACATACATTTAAAAATATTTAGATAATATAAACTCACCAGCACTTCTGCCTTGTGTGGCCGAAATGAGAATTACAACAACAAATATAAAATAATCCTGACAATGTTTTTATATTTCACCCGACAACTTTTTTCTTCCTGTTTTCTCAGGTAAATAAAAAATATCTTAAAGTTCATCACAAGTCCAACTTTAGTTTATCCACCTGAAAAACATTTAGATCAGATTATTATATTATTTACTTTCATAAATTTACGCTCAAATAAAAATATGCACTAAGAATGTGAAAATGTTTACTTAAACAAACAAATATCCTTTTAATATACATATAATTATGTTTATATCTCTCTGCTCCTCTTCAGGCTTAAAGCTTAAAGAGGATATTTTAGATACATTGTGACGCTTGTGTTGTGTTGTTGTTGTGTCTCTGTGACCTCTAGGTTCTTCCCCCTGACGTTCTGACCCGAGTCAGCGAATACGTGCCGGAGATCGTGGAGTTCGTGAGTCGGGTCGTGTCCAACGGCTTCGGGTGAGGATCTCGCTCTCGGAGCCGATCGGGTATTTATTGATCGGGAGTCGTTGTGATCGATTTGTTTACCTCGTTCTCAGCTACGAGTCCAACGGCTCCGTGTACTTCAACACCCTGAAGTTCGACACCGACCCGCAGCACTCGTACGGAAAGCTGGTGCCGGAGGCGGTGGGAGACCAGAGCGCCCTGCAGGAGGGGGAAGGTACGGAGACAGGACCCTCCAGCGCCTCCTTGTCTGATAAGCCCCGCCTCTTCCTTGTTTGATAAGCCCCACCTCCCCCCCCCCCCCCCCAGGTGACCTGAGCATCTCCGCGGACCGGCTGAGTGAGAAGAAGTCCCCCAACGACTTCGCCCTGTGGAAAGCCTCCAAGCCCGGAGAGCCCTCGTGGGACTCCCCCTGGGGGAAGGTGGGCGGCGGTGCAGAGCGCGGCGTGCGTCCCTCACGGCGTCCCTCACGGCGTCCCTCACGGCGTCCCTCGTGGCGTCCCTCGTGGCGTCCCTCGTGGCGTCCCTCGTGGCGTCCCTCGTGGCGTCCCTAGTGGCGTCCCTCGTGGCGTCCCTCGTGGCGTCCCTCGTGGCGTCCCTCGTGGCGTCCCTCGTGGCGTCCCTCGTGGCGTCCCTCGTGGCGTCCCTCGTGGCGTCCCTCGTGGCGTCCCTAGTGGCGTCCCTCGTGGCGTCCCTCGTGGCGTCCCTCGTGGCGTGTGTCCCTCGCCTGAACGGTGTGCTGGTGTGTCTCAGGGGCGGCCCGGGTGGCACATCGAGTGCTCGGCGATGGCCGGCTCCGTCCTGGGGGAGTCCATGGACATCCACGGCGGGGGGTTTGACCTCCGGTTCCCTCATCACGACAACGAGTTGGCTCAGTCCGAGGTACGGAGACTAATGCAGCTTTAATGGTCCTGATTAATGGACTCTTAAAGGGCCGGTGACCACCAAATGTATTAAACATGCACATTTTTCCTCCACTTTCATGGCACTGGATGTATTTTAAATAACTCAACATCAATAATATCCAGAAAACATGACCATGGACCACTTTTTAGACTTTGATTTAAAGGAATAGTTCAACAAGAAGCTACTGAAGCTGTCGGCCGCTAACGTAGCTTAGCACAAACACTGGAAACTGTATCCCGTTTGCCAGATAATCTCCTCCTCCGACTCAGGAAAGCTTCCAGTGTATTTCTTTAAATGTCGTACTGTCCCTTTAAGAGATGAGAGTTCTAGAAAGACAAGTTTGCTGTTGAGTTGTTTGAATGTTATTTTTTTCATTTTGTGCTCTGAAGTCTTTTAAAAAGCCGTTTCCCGGCAGAGAGAAAGTAAAAGAGTCAGTTTGACGTGGTGGTTTCCTCTCAGGCGTTCTTCCAGAACGACTCCTGGGTCCGCTACTTCCTGCACACCGGGCACCTGACGATCGCCGGCTGCAAGATGTCCAAATCTCTGAAGAACTTCATCACCATTAAAGATGTCTTGGCGAAGAACACAGGTAGCTGAACTTGTAAAGGGTGGTGTTGCACTCCTCTTAAAGGGACAGTACAGATGATAAGAAGTGAGCTTCTTCTTCACAGTTAGAGGTTCACTGCAGTGGATGGAGCAAAGTGACAATAAAATAATCGATACCACTTTAAATGAACGCTATATATTCTCTCCCTTTAAGCCGTACTGTCCCTTTAAGCCGTGCTGTCCTTTTAAGCCATACTGTCCTTTTAAGCCGTGCTGTCTCTTTAACCGTACTGTCCCTTTAAGCCGTGCTGTCTCTTTAACCGTACTGTCCCTTTAAGCCATACTGTCCCTTTAAGCCGTGCTGTCTCTTTAAGCCGTACTGTCTCTTTAAGCCGTGCTGTCTCTTTAAGCCGTGCTGTCTCTTTAACCGTACTGTCCCTTTAAGCCGAACTATCTCTTTAAACCGTGCTGTCTCTTTAAGCCGTACTGTCCCTTTAAGCCATGCTGTCTCTTTAACTGTACTGTCTCTTTAAGAGATGTTGCGTCTCCTCCTGCAGCTCGCCAGCTGCGCCTGGCGTTCCTGATGCACTCGTGGAAGGACACGCTGGACTACTCCTCCAACACGATGGAGTCGGCCGTCCAGGTGGAGAAGCTCCTGAACGTGAGTCCAGAGAAGAAGAGTGTCTCCATGGTTACGGAGCTTCAGTCTGGGTCTCCATGGTTACGGAGCTTCAGTCTGAGTCTCCATGGTTACGGAGCTTCAGTCTGGGTCTCCATGGTTACGGAACTTCAGTCTGAGTCTCCATGGTTACGGAGCTTCAGTCTGAGTCTCCATGGTTACGGAGCTTCAGTCTGGGTCTCCATGGTTACGGAGCTTCAGTCTGAGTCTCCATGGTTACGGAGCTTCAGTCTGAGTCTCCATGGTTACGGAGCTTCAGTCTGGGTCTCCATGGTTACGGAGCTTCAGTCTGGGTCTCCATGGTTACGGAGCTTCAGTCTGGGTCTCCATGGTTACGGATCCTCTGCTTGTTCCTCAGGAGTTCTTCCTGAACGTGAAGGACATCATGAGAGCTCCCTGTGACATCACAGGCCAGTTTGAGAAGTGGGAGGCGGCCGAGACGGAGCTCAACAACAGGTACACACACACACACACACACACACACACAGACAGAGACAAAGACACACACATAGACACACACATACATAGACACACACAGAGACACTTATAGACACACACACACAACCGTCTGAGGGTCTTTTGATAAACCAGCGTTTCTCTTCCCCGTGTCGTCCAGTTTCTACGACAGGAAGTGCGGCGTGCACGCGGCGCTGTGCGACAACGTGGACACGCGCGGCGCCGTGGAGGAGATGCGCGTGCTGGTCGGCCATAGCAACGGATACATCGCCAACAGGAAGGGCGCCAAGCTGAAGCCCAACCGCATGCTGCTGGAGAGCATCGCCCTGTACCTCACGGGCATGCTGAAGGTGTGTGTGTGTGCGTGTGTGTGCGTGTGTGTGTGTGTGTGTGTATCTGTGTGTGTGTGTGTGTGTGTGTGTGTGTGTGTGTGTGTGTGCGTGTGTGTGTGTGTGTGTGTGTGTGTGTGTCTGTGTGTGTGTGTGTGTGTGTGTGTGTGTGTGTGTGTGTGTCTGTGTGTCTGTGTGTGTGTGTCTGTGTGTGTGTGTGTATGTGTCTGTGTGTGTGTGTGTCTGTGTATCTGTGTGTGTGTGTGTGTCTGTGTGTGTGTGTGTGTGTGTGTGTCTGTGTGTGTGTGTGTGTGTATGTGTGTGTGTCTGTGTGTGTGTGTGTGTGTGTGTGTGTGTGTGTGTGTGTCTGTGTGTGTGTGTGTGTGTGTGTGTGTGTCTGTGTGTATGTGTGTGTGTGTGTGTGTGTGTGTCTGTGTGTGTGTGTGTGTCTGTGTGTGTGTCTGTGTGTGTGTGTCTGTGTGTGTGTGTGTGTGTGTGTATCTGTGTGTGTGTCTGTGTGTGTGTGTCTGTGTGTGTGTGTGTCTGTGTGTGTGTCTGTGTGTGTCTGTGTGTGTGTGTGTCTGTGTGTGTGTGTGTCTGTGTGTGTGTGTCTGTGTGTGTGTGTGTGTGTCTGTGTGTGTGTGTGTCCGTGTGTGTGTCTGTGTGTGTGTGTGTCTGTGTGTCTGTGTGTGTGTGGGAGAGATAAAGTGTAACATATCATAACTTAAGAGTTTATTACTTTCTCGTTTCCTCCTGTGTGTAGTTCTGAAACTCTCCACTAGGGGGCAGCAGTGTGAGCTTGACACTTAAATCAGAAGTTATTTTTGTTCCAGAAAGTATCCTAAACGTGTTTTGACTGATTTAATGTAGAGTTCACATCTAAACCAACCTGTGGTGGTGCTATGCCTTCTGGGTAATGTAGTTTACACATTTACACATCTGATTATTGTGACTTATTGTTTGTTTTTAATGCTCTTTTGTTGATACTTTGATGTATTTCGTTAATGAGCTGAAACGAGGCGTCTCTCTCTCTCTGTCTCAGGTGTTTGGGGCCATCGAGGGATCGGAGCCCATCGGGTTCCCCATGGGGGGGCGGAGCCAGAGCGCTGACGTGAGTTCAATGGATTAAGATTCAAATGAGTCTGAAGTCTGAATCTGAAGTGTTTCTCTTCTCAAAGTCATGTCCACCTGTTGTCTTATAGCACTTGTTTTCATATAATATTTATATTATCTTGTCATTTATACGACTGAGTGACTTCTAGAATATATTTGTCAAAAATAAAATATTCTGAATGGATAGAAATAGTTTAAATGACTTAATATCGACAGGAAGTTATATTTTGAAATGTAGCTCTGATCTCCTAACGTTACAACATCAAGCTGCCCAGTAAAGTGTTGTGTGTGTGTGTTTGTTGTTGTTGTTGTTGTTGTGTGGTCCAGCTGGAGAGCACCGTGATGCCATACCTCAGCGTGCTGTCCAACTTCAGAGAAGGCGTCCGGAAGATCGCCCGCGAGCAGAAAGGTGAGCGCTGTGTTATTAATGTCATGTTTATTTCTCATATCTTAGTTCTAATTCTTTTATTTTTATTTTTATTTACTTGATTTTATTACGTTACATTGACTTTTATTTTATTTCGTTACATTTGACTTTACTTTATTTAAATCTTTTCATTAAATTTTCTTTAATTCAACATCATTTATAGTTTCTTTAACCCTTGTGTTGCCTTCGGGTCAATTTGACCCGATTCAATGTTTCACCCTCCTGTCGCCTTCGGGTCAATATGACCCGATTCAATGTTTCACTGTTCAATTATTAGAATTAATATTGTTTTCCAAATTTAAGTGTGAGGTACTTTATGTTTGTTTGTTGACTCCCGAAAGAACACCGACATTAAACATTGAATCGGGTCAAATTGACCCGAAGGCGACAGGAGGGTTAAATATTAAATCGGGTCAAAATGACCCGAAGGCAACACAAGGGTTAAATGTATTTTATTAAATTTAATTAAATCGTTGTTAAATTAAATTAAATTTGACTTTATTTAATTTGACTTTAATTACATTTATTTCTTTAAAAACATTTACAAGTTTTTTTAAACTTTCATTTAAATGTATTTAAACATCCTTTAATTTAACTTTTTAACTTTGTAGTTTATTTAAATGTATTTTATTAAATTAAATTGTTGTTAAAGTTCCTTAAATTAAATGTTACTTAATATAACTTTACTTTAATTAAATGTGTTTTATTTTATTGAATTAACTGTTCTAAAAGAAAATGTTTTCCTTATTTATTTTATTTAACTTATTATAATACATTTTATTTGATGTGCTGTAGTGACGGAGTTGCTGCAGCTGTGCGACGTCGTCCGTGACGACACGTTACCGGAGCTCGGCGTCCGGCTGGAGGACCACGAAGGTACAACTGTTCTCAGGTCTGATGGTTATTATATGATGAGCTCCTCTAGAGATGAAGAACTGTTCTCAGGTCTGATGGTTATTATATGACGAGCTCCTCTAGAGATGAAGAACTGTTCTCAGGTCTGATGGTTATTATATGACGAGCTCTGAAGATGAAGAACTGTTCTCAGGTCTGATGGTTATCATATGATGAGCTCCTCTAGAGATGAAGAACTGTTCTCAGGTCTGATGGTTATCATATGATGAGCTCCTCTAGAGATGAAGAACTGTTCTCAGGTCTGATGGTTATCATATGATGAGCTCCTCTAGAGATGAAGAACTGTTCTCAGGTCTGATGGTTATTATATGACGAGCTCTCTGAAGATGAAGAACTGTTCTCAGGTCTGATGGTTATCATATGACGAGCTCTCTGAAGATGAAGAACTGTTCTCAGGTCTGATGGTTATCATATGATGAGCTCCTCTAGAGATGAAGAACTGTTCTCAGGTCTGATGGTTATCATATGACGAGCTCTGAAGATGAAGAACTGTTCTCAGGTCTGATGGTTATCATATGACGAGCTCCTCTAGAGATGAAGAACTGTTCTCAGGTCTGATGGTTATCATATGATGAGCTCCTCTAGAGATGAAGAACTGTTCTCAGGTCTGATGGTTATTATATGACGAGCTCCTCTGAAGATGAAGAACTGTTCTCAGGTCTGATGGTTATTATATGACGAGCTCCTCTGAAGATGAAGAACTGTTCTCAGGTCTGATGGTTATCATATGACGTGCTCCTCTAGAGATGAAGAACTGTTCTCAGATCTGATGGTTATTATATGACGAGCTCCTCTGAAGATGAAGAACTGTTCTCAGGTCTGATGGTTATTATATGACGAGCTCCTCTGAAGATGAAGAACTGTTCTCAGGTCTGATGGTTATTATATGACGAACTCCTCTGAAGATGAAGAACTGTTCTCAGGTCTGCCCACCGTGGTGAAGCTGGTGGACAAGGAGACATTGTTGAAGGAGAAGGAGGAGAAGAAGCAGGTGAGGGAGGAGCCACGCATTTCATAATACATGATTATAATTAATTACTCCATGATGACATGAGTACTACAAACTCAGGGTTTCCTGTAAAACTGGAACTATAAAACACAAAGCATTGTGGGTAAGTCGGTGAAATATTGTAAGCTCTTTTATTGAGTTTCCTTTTCGTAAAAAGCTTCGAGTGAGTTCCCTCAGTGTTCAGGGCTTTTATTTTGAAAGGGCAGAAGGCGTTGATCCAGAACAATAGACCGAACGGTGGCTTCTTTTGTTGCGTAATATTTGCTTTCTCTGTGAAAATAATTGTTTCAAAAAGAAATATAGATATAAATATATATATATTTATTTATTTATTATTATTTATTTTTAACATGAAAATATGTATAATTTTATTTATATATATATATATATATATATATGTGACAGCTGTGTCTGATTTGGCCTCGGCTGCTGGTGATTGGCAATCAGTCAGCAGCTGAGGCCACCCTTATAAAAGCTCCCACTTGAGAGTGGAGGAGGAGGGTGAGCAGAGGCGCATGTTTGGCGGTCTGCTCGGTGTGTGTTTCGAGAATAAAAGCATGTCTTCGAGCAAAACCTCTCTGTGTCTGGCGGATCCTTGGTGCTGGTGGGGGAAGCCCACGGGTGGCGGGGTCAGGCCTGCTACAATATACATACAAAAAATATATAATTGTATTTAAATATATATATATGAAAACATATTTTTATTCATTTATGTCACAATTATACATACAAAAATATATATGTGTATGTATATATGTATATATATAGAATATATATTTATTTATTTACAAAATAATTTATTTTTATTTATACATACTTATTTTATATATATATATACATACATAAATAAAAAATCGCAAGTATAAAAGTTTAGTGCGTCTCAAATGATGGAACTAAAATAATGATACGACTAAGTTCATTAAAA
The DNA here is from genome assembly GCF_029220125.1 of Pseudoliparis swirei. Classification (NCBI taxonomy): domain Eukaryota; kingdom Metazoa; phylum Chordata; class Actinopteri; order Perciformes; family Liparidae; genus Pseudoliparis; species Pseudoliparis swirei. Next base: position 33,916,179 of record NC_079391.1, on the reverse strand, counting down.
CATGTAAATGTGATGTTCAACAAACATAAATATATGTGTTGATATTCTGGATTTGTTCTTCATCACAGATGGAGGCTGAGAAGAAGAGGAAGAAGGAGGAAGCCGCCAGGAAGAAGCAGGAGCAAGAGGTCAGGGTCTGGTTCCTCCTCTCTACAGGAGTTCTCTCTCTTCCTCTTCTCTACAGGAGTTCTCTCTCTTCCTCTTCTCTACAGGAGTTCTCTCTCTTCCTCTTCTCTCAGGAGTTCTCTCTCTTCCTCTTCTCTACAGGAGTTCTCTCTCTTCCTCTTCTCTACAGGAGTTCTCTCTCTTCTCTACAGGAGTTCTCTCTCTTCCTCTTCTCTACAGGAGTTCTCTCTCTTCCTCTTCTCTACAGGAGTTCTCTCTCTTCCTCTTCTCTCAGGAGTTCTCTCTCTCTACAGGAGTTCTCTCTCTCTCTCTCTCTTCCTCTTCTCTTCAGGAGTTCTCTCTCTTCCTCTTCTCTACAGGAGTTCTCTCTCTCTCTCTCTCTCTCTCTCTCTACAGGAGTTCTCTCTCTCTACAGGAGTTCTCTCTCTCTCTCTCTACAGGAGTTCTCTCTCTTCCTCTTCTCTCAGGAGTTCTCTCTCTTCCTCTTCTCTACAGGAGTTCTCTCTCTTCCTCTTCTCTCCAGGAGTTCTCTCTCTTCCTCTTCTCTACAGGAGTTCTCTCTCTTCCTCTTCTCTTCAGGAGTTCTCTCTCTTCCTCTTCTCTACAGGAGGTCTCTCTCTCTCTCTCTACAGGAGTTCTCTCTCTTCCTCTTCTCTTCAGGAGTTCTGTCTCTTCCTCTGTTTCAGATGGCCAAGCTGGAGAAGATGAAGCTTCCTCCAGGGGAGATGTTTCGCTCAGGCACCGATAAATACTCCAAATACGACGACACGGTAAACTAGTATCTACTACTCTAGTCTAGTAGAACCTCTACTGAACTCTACTGAACTCTACTGTCCTCTACTGAACTCTACTGAACTCTACTGAACTCTACTGAACTCTACTGAACTCTACTGAACTCTAGTGAACACTACTGCATTTTCTTTCCGGTGTTTGCCAGTGATTTTGGGCGTGAATTAAGTTGTTGTTGTTGTTAAACAGGGTTTCCCGACCCACGACGCAGAGGGCAAGGAGCTGAGCAAAGGTCAAGCCAAGAAGCTGCGGAAGCTGTTCGAGGCTCAGAAGAAGCTCCACAACGAGTTCCTCCAGAGGAGCCGACAAGGACACTGATGGGCTCCTCCTCCTCCTCCTTCTCCCCCCATCCTCCTGCTCCTCCTCCTCCTCTCCTCCTGCTCCTCCTCCTCCTTCTCCCCCCATCCTCCTCCTCCTCCTCCTCCTCCTAAGAGAGAATACATGTTAATGTTCAAAAATTAAATAAACTGCACGTGATTTTTTGTTTTTAGTCTTTGTGTCGTCGTGTTTCTGGATGAGATGAAAGACGTTTGACATTCGTCTTCTTCAGACGACGACATGTCGGTTCTGGAAAGAAGTTTAAAAACAACGACGAGCTTCAGCCTGAGCATCTTTTCCTCTTTTGGGGTTTTTGTTCATGAATTAAAAACTTTCAATTGTCACAATTAGAATAAATACGTTTAATTAGAGTTTAACTCGTCTTCAGGGTGTAAATGTTTAAAAGTTAATCGTGTGTTCCGGTCAGTAAATGCAATGAACGATCTCGAAGAATAAAATGTTTCTTCTTCTTTTTGGTTTATTTTTACAAACTGAATAAAAAGTTTAAAAACTAGTCGTGATACTTATTGATAAAGAAAACCTCACAATAAGTTGTGTGAAGCTCTTCTTCATGTTCACAGAAACTTTAGTAAGAAGTGAATCCGTATAGTTTGATATCGCTGGAAAAATTACCATCAAATAACAAACAAACAAAAAACAAAATTAGATAATATTAAAATTACCATTAAATAACAAAAACATTTAATAAAATTAAATAACATTAGAATAACCTTTAAATAACCATAACCCATAATGCACTTTGACCTGCAGCAGCCATTAAATCTGGAGTTTAGAAATTGCGCAACTTCCTGTCAGAAGTTTGTTTGAAACCAAATTCCTGTTTGTTTGTTTGTGCTTTATGAGTTTTATGTACATCGTGTTTTGCATCTCTGACGTTGTTAGCTCGTCGTGACCTTTGACCTGTAGGAACGTGTTTGTTGAAGTGAATTATTCATATTTATGGCTGTTTCAAACTCTTTGCTGACTAAAGGAATCAAAACTCTGAACCGTGACTTTGGAACTTTATTAGTGAAATAGTTTTAGTTGTAAAGCTGACGGTAACGGTCCAGGTGAAGCGAACCCGGGTTCGGGGTCTGGGTCCGGGTCTAGGTGAAGTGGACCCGGGTCTGGGTCTAGGTGAAGCGGACCCGGGTCTGGGGGTCCGGGTCTAGGTGAAGTGGACCCGGGTCCGGGTCTAGGTGAAGTGAACCCGGGTCTGGGTCTAGGTGAAGCGGACCCGGGTCCGGGTCTAGGTGAAGTGGACCCGGGTCTGGGGGTCCGGGTCTAGGTGAAGCGGACCCGGGTCCGGGGTCCGGGTCTAGGTGAAGTGGACCCGGGTCTGGGTCTAGGTGAAGTGGACCCGGGTCTGGGTCTAGGTGAAGTGGACCCGGGTCTGGGGTCCGGGTCTAGGTGAAGTGGACCCGGGTCCGGGTCTAGGTGAAGCGGACCCGGGTCCCGGGTCTAGGTGAAGCGGACCCGGGTCCGGGTCTAGGTGAAGGGGACCCGGGTCCGGGGTCTGGGTCTAGGTGAAGCGGGTCCGGGGTCCGGGTCTAGGTGAAGGGGACCCGGGTCCGGGGTCCGGGTCTAGGTGAAGCGGACCCGGGTCCGGGTCTAGGTGAAGCGGACCCGGGTCTGGGTCTAGGTGAAGTGGACCCGGGTCTGGGGTCCGGGTCTAGGTGAAGTGGACCCGGGTCTGGGTCTAGGTGAAGCGGGTCCGGGGTCCGGGTCTAGGTGAAGCGGACCCGGGTCCGGGTCTAGGTGAAGCGGACCCGGCGCATGGAGCCCACGGTGCTGTTCTGGCTGCCCCAGTCCGAGTGGTTGTTGTAGTCCTTCTTCTCCAGGACGTAGTGGGGCCCCCGGTAGTTGGGCTCCTGGTACACGGCCCACCTGCACACAAGGCATACGGCTCACTGTCCAATCACTGAGCCCCAGAGCGGTGACTCCTCCCCCTTTTACTCACGCTCCTCCCAGCACCCGGATGGAGGCGGCCCGGTTCAGGCTGTAGCGGCTCATCATGTTGGGCACGTCGTCCTGGACCTCCATCTTCTTCCCCGAGAAGCCGGCGCGCTCAAACAGGTGGGCCGTCCCCGGGTCGTTGTCCTGGGAGACGGCGTTGCCATGGAAACGGGTCGGTCATGTTCTACATCCTCCAGTCTCACTTTGTTTCCTCTCAAAACACTTCAGTAAAACAGTCTCAATGTTTCATTCAAAATGAATTATATTCTCCTTTGTTCATTTTATTTAGTAAATATATCTTTTAAATGTTTTCTAACTCGTAACCAACGACAACCGGTTGTAATTGAAATGTAAAATCTTCAATTTGTATCGAAAATCTTTCAAATGTGAAATTCCAACAATTATTTCTGTTATTTCTGTTATTTTGACTGAAGAGGAACAGCTGTTCCAGGAGCAGCAGCTGTGACCTCGTGACCCCGTGACCCTGTGACCTCACCTGCCTGACGGCCCTGACGGAGGACACGTGGTCCACCTGAGCGCACCACCTGTCGTAGCAGTTGTACTCTCCGCGCTCCGACATGTCCCACAGGTACTGACGGCCACGGAAGTTCTCGTGCTCGTAGCCGACCCACCTGGAGGAGAAGGGGGCGGGGCTTAGACTGTTAGACACCCCTTCAAAATAAAACCTCTTCAAAATATAAAAAAATTATGTTTGGACAGAAGATAAAATTAAATTTTCCACAATTAAAGTGTATAAGCGTGTACGTATCCTCGCCGGGGCTCCGCCCCCCCGCCGGGTATCGGTGCTGTGGACTTACGCTCCGCTCTCCACCTGCACAGAGTTGCATCTCTCTGGGAAGTTCTTGTCACTGATCCGGGTGCAGTCCGAGCTCAGGTCCAGACGGCGGCCGGCGAAGTTCCTCTGCTCGAAGAGGGTCACCTGAGGTCAAGAGGTCAGGGGGTCAGGAGGGGACCACCATGACCTGCTGGGAGCTTCAGTGGGAGCTCTTTAAGTCTTCTCTCTCATGTCACGTTTCTTTTTAAAGCTGCGTGCAGTCAATCTGGAAACCATAGTGACCGCATACCAGGTCTGTTTATGGATGAAACAATCGAGCTACAACTTAATGAGAATTTAAAGGTCGGGCGAGTAGAATCTGGCGCCATCTAGTGGAAGAACGGCAGATTGCAACTGAAACCCGAGGCGCTGAAAACACGACGACTCTCGTGTTGTGTGTATGTATACATGGTCCATCTCTGTACGCTGTACCTTTAAGAGGCGTTGGGAGGTTCTTATACCCGACTGGGCAGAGCTAGGCCTCCAGGCTTTATGCTAAGTTACGTAGCTTTGAGGAAAGCAGCCAACAGACGTCCTCCGCTGGGGGCACTCACCTTGCCGCTGGTGCCGTAGAAGGCGCGTTGGAGCACAGACCCCAGCTTGCTGCAGACACACAGACATGTGGGATGAACCATTGCACCTGAACACACCGCGAGCATCAACGTGCACCTGAACACACCGCGAGCATCAACGTGCACCTGAACACACCGCGAGCATCAACGTGCACCTGAACACACCGCGAGCATCAACGTGCACCTAAACTGTACAGTGTGTGCATTTTATTAGTTTATGAGGGCAACTGGTGTTGGAGAGCAGGGGGGGGGGTCTCATACCTGGTCTGGGGGTCTCACATACCTGGTCTGGGGTCTCATACCTGGTCTGGGGGTCTCACACCTGGTCTGGGTGTCTCGTCATACCTGGTCTGGGGTCTCATACCTGGTCTGGGGGTCTCACACCTGGTCTGGGGGTCTCACACCTGGTCTAGGGGTCTCACACCTGGTCTGGGGGTCTCATACCTGGTCTAGGGGTCTCACACCTGGTCTAGGGGTCTCACACCTGGTCTGGGGGTCTCATACCTGGTCTAGGGGTCTCACACCTGGTCTGGGGGTCTCATACCTGGTCTAGGGGTCTCACACCTGGTCTGGGGGTCTCATACCTGGTCTGGGGGTCACATACCTGGTTTGGGGGTCTCATACCTGGTCTGGGGGTCACATACCTGGTTTGGGGGTCTCATACCTGGTCTGGGGGTCACATACCTGGTCTGGGGGTCTCACATACCTGGTCTGGGGGTCTCATACCTGGTTTGTTGGGCTAGTCCTGTGAGGTGGGTGAAGATGTTCATGTCCGCTCTGTGACGCCGCCCACCGGGCCCTTAAATACAGAGCAGCGGCTCTGCAGCACTCGGGACGCCATTGATATGCTAAACACACACATGTTGTGTTCTCTCTCTCACACACACACACACACACACACACACACACACACACACACTGCCGCTTCTGGACTGCAGCGCCGACAGCTTTCTGGCTTTCAGCCATTCAGCGCTTTGCGGACAACAGAGAGCCGAACGCTTTGTGGAGGAGAGCTGCAGCGCGGGAGAGGTCGTGACCTTGGGGGGAGGGGGAGGGGGGGGGTTAGGACCTGGATTTACAGATCGGTTCTCTGGCTGGTCGCCACCGTCGTGTTTATTATTAATCGTTAGTTATTGATCGTCCACTGAAGACACAGATGACATCATCACGTCAATAATCATAATAAACCACCAACCATCCATCTCTATATATAATACAATAACAGCATTTAGTGCAGCATTACATCACACTACAGTACGACATCATACTTTATTACATCTGATAAAGTATTTATTGAGTATCAATTAAAGATCGACGACTTCTTTTTATTTTATAGAAACTATTCTGTGATTCTGTTTCAGGATGAAACTTTACTTACAGCGTCGGAATCTTTCCAAAAGATCTGCATGCACAGCAGGTTTACTGTGTGTGAGATGGCGCGGCTGTGTCCAGACGCCGTCGAGGTAGCTCCGCGGAGATTGTGCGCTCTTTTAGTTTTTGTGTTTATTTTTAATGTTTTCTTTGCCACAAACACATCGGCACTAACAGCATACGACCACAGCACACTTTTGGACATAAACTTTTGCGCAAAACAAGGGTTTTTGTCCACTTTTTCCATCGATCCAGCGTGGCCGGCAGAGATCGTACGAGCGAACCACATCAACAACAGTGGAGCCGCTACTACGGGGAGACGACGAAAACATCGAGGGAAACGGAGCGGAATTCGAACAGACTGAGAGTTCAAGCCCACCGTCCACCTCTGCCCAGCATCCTTCTTGCTAACGTCCAGTCTCTGGAAAATAAGATGGATGATGTTAGGGCAGGATCAGATTCCAACGGGACATGAGGACTGTAACATCTTTTGTCTGACGGAAACATGGCTGACCCGCTGGTGCGGATCGAGTCATATGCCCAACCGAGTCCTTCTCTGTTTTCCGTGCAGACAGAACGGAAGAGTCTGGTAAATCTAAGGGTGGAGGGTTTGCTTCATGACTAACAACATGTGGTGCGACCCCAAGAACATTAAGACTCTTTCGCTCCTGCTCGCGAACCTGGAACATCTGACGATCTCATGCCGTCCATTCTACCTTCCCCGGAGTTCAGCTCGGTCATCACCACAGCCGTCTACATACCACCACAAGCGGACACCGACGTAGCACTATCGGACCTACATGATGTGTTATGTCGGCATCAGAACAAGTATCCCGACGGCTGTGGTGGTGGCTGGGGACTTTAATAGGCAAACCTAAAAAGTCATGCCGAACTTTCACCAGCACATTACGTGTGCTACCAGAGGAAAGAACGTTGGACCACTGCTATACGCCATTCAAGAGAGGCTACAAGGCTGTCTCTCTCCTCCGCTCGCAAATCGGACCATGCCGCCATTTTTCTGCTTCCGAGTACCGACAAAGATCGCGGGAAGCGGTAGTGACGAGGAACGAACGCGGTGGTCTGACCAATCAGAGGCTGAGCTACAGGACGCTCTGCGTGTCGCCGACTGGGACATGATCCAATCCAGTTCCAGTGACGCCAGCGAGTTTGGAAGTAGCAATGAGCCTCATAGCAACGCTTAGCGGACACCATCGTCCCCACGGTAAAAGTTAGGGTCTTTCCTAACCAAAAGCCGTGGGTTGATAGATCCATCCGTGAAGCTGTGAACGCCTGCATTGCTGCCTATAACTCCGGTCTTGTATCCGCAACATGGACGAGTACAAGGCAGCGGTCTATGGACTGAGGAGGGCGGTGAAGGAAGCCAAGAGGAGGTACCGAGACAGAGTGGAATCACAGATGGAGCAGCGCGACACCAGGCGCCTATGGCAGGGGCTACGGACTATCACAGACTACCAGAGCAGACCTCGCGCAATGGTGAGTGCCGACGCATCCCTAGCGGACGACCTGAACTCATTTTATGCACGGTTTGAGGCTAGCAACAACAGCGCTAGCTCCCCGTCTAACAACAACACCGTTAAGCGTAGCCGAGGTGAGTTCTACCGCTGGGGATGAACACACACTCTCTGTGACCGAGCACAGTGTGAGGAGGGCTCTGTTGAGGGTGAACACCAGGAAAGCTGCAGGTCCAGATGGCATATCTGGGCGAGTACTGAAGACCTGTGCTAACCAGCTAGCTCCAGTGTTCACCACAATATTCAACCTCTCCTGGCTGAGTCCGTGGTCCCCGCCTGCTTCAAGAGATCCACTATTGTCCCTGTGCCCAAGAATGCTTCTCCAGCATGTATGAATGACTACCGACCGTGGCCCTCACCTCGGTGGTCATGAAATGCTTTGAGAGGCTGATAAAGGACTACATCTGCGCCTTCCTCCCTTCCTCCATGGACCCGCTGCAGTTTGCTTATCGCCCAAACAGATCCACGGATGATGCTGTCTCCCAGGTACTGCACACCACACTCTCTCATCTGGACAGCCAGAGGGGGGGCTATGTGAGACTGCTGTTCATTGATTACAGTTCAGCTTTCAACACCATAGTCCCCTCCAGACTGGCCGGCAAGCTGATTGAGCTGGGACTAAACACCCCCCTGTGTGCTTGGATCCTGGACTTCCTGACCGCCAGGCCACAGGTGGTCAGGGTGGGCAGACACACCTCCAAATCCCTCACCCTGAACACAGGATCCCCCCAGGGTTGCGTCCTCAGCCCCTACTGTACTCCCTGTACACACATGACTGTGTGGCCAGGTTCAGCTCCAACACCATCATCAAGTTTGCGGATGACACAGTGGTGGTGGGCCTGATCTCCGACAACCACGAGAAGGCCTACCTGGAGGAAGTTGCTGATCTGTCACTCTGGTGCCAGGACAACAGCCTCATCATGAATGTCACCAAAACTAAGGAGCTGATTGTGGACTTTAGGAGGGTACAACAACAGAGGACGTACTCACCACTGGGGATTAACGGGACTACTGTGGAGAGGGTGAGCGGGTATAAATACCTGGGAGTCCACATCACCGAGGATCTGACATGGTCAACAAACACAGACACTCTGGTGAGAAAGGCAAGGCAGCGCCTCTACCACCTCAGGCAGCTGAGGAAATTTAAAGTTTCCCAGAGGATCCTTCAGTCCTTCTACTCTGGAGCTGTAGAGAGCGTCCTGACAGGAAGCATCACAGCCTGGTTTGGCAACTGCTCCGCTCAGGACAGGAAGGCTCTGCAGAGAGTAGTGCGTTCGGCTGAACGCACTATTGAACCACACTCCCACCCTGCAGGACTTGTACACCAGGAGGTGCAGAACCAGAGCCGGCAGGATCATGAAGGATCCTCACCACCCCAACAACAGACTGTTTCAGCTGCTGCGGTCAGGCAGGCGCCTCCGTAGTCACGCTGCAAGAACAGAGAGACTGAGACGGAGTTTCTTTCCTCAGGCCATCAGGACTGTGAACTCCGACCTCACCAGGACCCCACATAGACCCACACAACTGCCCCTCTTAGGCACACACACACACACACACACACACACACTTACTGTAAATATTGTGTTGTTTTTTATTGTAAATAGTGTGTACTTGTTGCCCTTGCACATTCCTGCTGAGCATTGCCACTTTCATTTCACTGCACACCCTGTGTGTGTATGTGACAAATAAAACATCTTGAATCTTGAATCTTGAATCTTGAATCTTGAGCATGTGTGTGTGTGTGAGCATGTGTGTGAGCATGTGTGTGTGTGAGCATGTGTGTGTGTGTGTGTGTATGTGTGAGCATGTGTGTGTATGTGTGTGTGAACATGTGTGTGTGTGTGTGTGTGTGAGCATGTGTGTGTGTGAGCATGTGTGTGTGTGTGAGCATGTGTGTGTGTGTGTGAGCATGTGTATGTGTGTGTGTGTGCGCATGTGTGTGTGTGTGTGAGAGCATGTGTGTGTGTGTGTGAGCATGTGTGTGTGTGTGTGAGAGCATGTGTGTGTGTGTGAGAGTGTGTGTGTGTGTGTGTGTGTATATACTGGATGCTTCAGTCTGTTTTGTTTTTGTGACATTGGCTCTGAACCTGACGGTGGCTGTGTGTGTGTGTGTGTGTGTGTGTGTGTGGGGGGGGGGGGTCCAGAAGGTTGTGGACGTTTCTTTCAGTTCCCAGCGGAGCAGAAGCAGGTCAGAGGTCAAGTTTCTGTGGTTCTGGGTTCTGGGAGGTTGAAGCCGATCGAAGGGGATGTAGGGACACACACAAACACACACAGACACACGCACTTACACACAAACACACACACACTTAAGAACCCCGTCTCATCTTGCTCATCTCTCTGAGATCGTGCACCAGCTTCTAAAATGTATAATATATATATATATATATAATATGTATATATTATATATATATGTATATATATATTATACATATATATATATATTATATATACATATTATATATATAATATATGTATAATATATATATAATATATATATTTATATATATATATTGTTGATTTAATTGTCTTACTGTTCTGTCTGGAATAAACACTTTTCACCATTGGGTAAACAATTCAAGCTTAGTTTATTATTATTATTATTATAATAATTATTGTAATTATTATTTTGATCTTTTTCATAGGCTACTCAAACTAACTAATGGTTTATTGTCAACATGTTTGTCAAATAAAGAAATAAGAGCGTTTCACACTTTAATGAAATCCTTTTCTCAACTGCAGCTGGTTATCGATTGATTGGATTCAGTGTTGCCAGGTCCGCGGTTTTCCCGCGGAATTGGGCTACTTTTGAAGTGTTGCCGCGGGTTAAATTTCTTGTCCGCTGGTTCGGGTAGACCTATTTTGCATGCAAATTACATGAATATCTTTCAATAAAAATCCATATTTTAAATGAAATAATTTATTTATACCCAAATCCTACAAAACGGACTTCAGATCAGCACGTACACACATGGACATGGACTTTAAAAGCAGTGTATATGGTTTGGCACGGGCATATTTTGAGTTCTGATATTGGGCTGGTTTTTGGGCTGGTTTTATTGGCCATTGGGCTGGTTTTGTCACACAGACCTGGCAACCCTGATTGGATTGGATAAATCACAGAAACACCTAATCCTGCATCGCGTTCAGTCCTTCAGATTAAAAGCCCGGAACCTGGACCTGATTGAAACACATTCAAAACAACAGAAAGTAACTTAAACTATGACGTCTAATGCAAAGTCAAAACCAGGATTTTAAAATACTGAAGTCCCGCGATTATACATGATCGAACTGCCACCAAATTATCTGGATATAACTTTGATTTTCTTTGACGTTTTTTTACATGAATTTAGCCGTTAAATGATCAATAAATCTGTGGGACTTTATTTTGAAGAATATAACTCTTGGCACCGGAAGTTGGTGTCGCTAGCTTGCCGCCGCTTGTTGCTTCGCTCAACGAACATCTCTCGCCCGGTGAGTTAATATTAAGACGTTTACCGTATTCAGTCTGAACTACCGCGTGTTGCTGCGCCAGATGGACTTATAGTAGCGACGTGTGCGGGACTCGTGTTATGTTTACGGTTAAAACAAGACCTGCTAGCGGACTTAAAGGTAGCTCAGCGCGAGCTCCGCGTTAGCTTGACTGAGTTTCCCGCCGTTGGCGTGACGCGGGGCTCGAGCTGTCACGTGATCAACAATATCAGGAAGCGACAGTTATGATCGCTTCAGTCACTGACACGTGGACATGCTGCTGAATGTATACAGTGTAAACATATTTTATAGATATAATACATATTATATGTTAATCATATTAATACTTGATTAATAGGAAAAATGCAGAAGATATAAAAAACATGATAAGAAACATGCACAATTCATGCACGAAATAGGATATAATAAGAATTAGAATAATATTCATATAGTAAATTCAACACCAAACAACAGAAATATTGAAATGCTGCTTAATGTTTACAGTTTAAAAAATAATTTTGTTTAATAATAATAATAATAATAATAATAATAATACTTTGAGCTTGTTTACTGCTGAATAATTCACATGTATAACCATTTAACTTCAGACGTTATTGTAGTCTTGATTCTTTTGTTTTGACAGACCGGACTATTTTATATTTATAGATATATATATGTATATATAAAATAGTATATATATATATATATACGCACTAAATATTAACAAACAACCGGTGTGTAAATGGCACCAATGACCAACTGTATTCAGACGACATTTAATCAGGAGTTCTGTAAGTTCTAAATTATTCGATAAATTCAGAATAATTGAGTTTATTTATAACCATGAGTTTGGTATAAATTATGACTCACCAAGTCATAGGAGTGGAGATGTATTTATTTTTTTACTATTTTTGATGTTATTAATACAATAAAAATCTTTTCTGAGATTCTCTGTGACGCACTCTGTAGACATCGTTTAGAAAGGTGCTGCACACACAGACACACACAGACAGACACACACACAGACACACACACACAGACACACACACAGACACACACACACAGACACACACAGACAGACACACAGACACACACACACAGACACACACAGACAGACACACACAGACACACACACAGACACACACACACACACACACAGACACACACACACAGACACACACACAGACACACACACAGACACACACACAGACACACACACACAGACACACACACAGACACACACACAGACACACACACAGACACACACAGACACACACACACAGACACACACACACACACACACACACAGACACACACAGACACACACACAGACACACACAGACACACACAGACAGACACACACACACAGACACACACACAGACAGACACACACACAGACACACACAGACAGACACACACACAGACACACAGACAGACACACACACACAGACACACACACAGACACACACACACACACACACACACACAGACACACACACACACACACACACTCTGACCCTCTCGCCCCCAGTGAGGCGTCCGGTTGGAGGCCTGAGGGTCTTGGAGGTCATGGAGGACGAGGTCTTCCCCCCGCTGCCCCCCCCCCTCTCCCCGGGTCGGGGGGAACCGGGCTTTGACGCCGGTGAGTGGAGGAGATATTCTTTTGTTTTATTCTGCAGAGCCTTTTGATTTCTGTTGTTATTGATCGTCCTCGCCGCCGGTGAGGAGCGGCTTCGAGACCACGTTCCACGTTCCACGTTCTGCGCCCCGCGTGGAGAACCCGTGACCGGCCTCGCTGCTCATTGCTCACATTGTGCTTCAGACGACGAGGGCGGCGCCGACTCGTCCCAGCTGACCGACGTTCCTCCTGCCAAGAGGAAAGGAGTCAAGAGGCCTCAGCCCAAGCTGGACTCTCACAGGTACCGGAGAACCCTCAGAACCCCCAGAACCTTCAGAACCCTCAGAACCCCCAGAACTCCCAGAACCCTCAGAACCCCCAGACCCCCCAGAATCCCCAGAATCCCCAGACCCCTCAGAACCCCCAGACCCCAGCAGCAGGTCCGGTCCGCAGTCGACCCGTTCTCATTCACATGACCCGCCTCCCTCCAGGCTGATCTCGGAGAGAGGACTTCCTGCTCTGAGGACCCTGTTCAGAGACGTCTGCTTCAAGGGGAGAGGCCACGAGGTGAGTCGCTCTTCATCCTCGTCTTCATCATCACGATGAGGTCATCTACCCCCCCCCCCCCCCCCCAGGCGGAGGACCTGCGGCTGCTGATGCAGAAGATGGAGAACTGGGCCCACCGGCTGTACCCGAAGCTCCAGTTCGAGGACTTCGTGGAGCGCGTGGAGAAGCTGGGCCACAAGAAGGACGTGCAGGTGGGCGGAGCTTCACTGAGTGGGAGGAGCTTCACTGAGTGGGAGGAGCCTCCGCAAGCCAGACTTATCACGACCGATGTTCCTTTGCTCCGCAGACGTGCCTCAAGAGGATCCGGCTGGACCTGCCGCTGACGCACGAGGCCTTCATGGGTGAGTCAGAGCCTCGGACCTGCTGGGGCCCCGTGGAGGCCCCGTGGGGGCCCCGTGTGATCCGGTCTCTGTGGTTTCAGATGAAGAAGAAGAACCGGCGGCTCCGGACTCGCCGGTGTTTCGGGATCCGGATCCGTTCGGCAGCTCCAGCTTCACCGACCTGCCGGTTCCGGTCCACTCCCCCCCGGCCCCCCCCGCCCTGACGGAGGACCAGCGGCAGCGCATGGAGCTGAACCGCCAGCGGGCCCTGGAGAGGAGGCTGACCCGCCAGCAGCACACGGGCCCTTCAGACCCCCAGACCGCTTCAGACCCCCAGACCGCTTCAGACTCCCAGACCGCTTCAGACCCCCAGACCGCTTCAGACCCCCAGACCGCTTCAGACCCCCAGACCGCTTCAGACCCCCAGACCGCTTCAGACCCCCAGACCGCTTCAGACCCCCAGACCGCTTCAGACTCCCAGACCGCTTCAGACCCCCAGACCGCTTCAGACCCCCAGACCGCTTCAGACCCCCAGACCGCTTCAGACCCCCAGACCGCTTCAGACCCCCAGACCCCTGACCCATCAGCTGATTCGCCGTCCTGCGTCTCTTCAAACACTTCTAACGGTCGTGAGGAGGCGGCCAGCAGCCCACAACAACAACAACAACAACAACCCATCCAGCTTCCTCTCGGCGACCCTGAGCCTCCTCCTCTTCATCTGAGTGATGAAGAGGAGGCGGTCCTCAGACCTGGACCCGAGTGAGATGAAGACCAGAAGCTTCAGATGGAACTTCATTTTTATAGATTTTTTTTGTAACCATTTCATTGTATTTAGTTTGTAATAAATAAATGTTTAATTTCTTGTAAACAATCTTGTTGTTCTCCTTCTTTCTGTCCTCTAATAAACAATAAAGACTCAAATAGTCTCATTCAGTGAGTGAAACAAATAAACATGAAGCTGCAACTGATTTACTGAAATTCACTTAAAGAAATTAAACTTTAAACTCATTTATGTAAACTTGCAGTTCAACATTTTACAAAAACTTTAAAGGAGAAAAAAATTAAACAATTGTTTTTCCTCGTACGTCAGAGATGAACTCAAGGAACGATTAAAACACATTTATCCATATGTGACATTCAAATAGATAAAATAAATAAAATATATACATATGAAATAAATGCGTAATTCTTTTACATTATATAAGAGAAATAAATGATTAAAATATTTATATTAAATGTGTGAAATAATGACAATGCATAGGAAAAAAATGTTATACCTGAAATAAATTAATAAGATTTGTAGTAAATGATTACATTTCAAGTTTAATGTCAAAGAATCCAAAATCTTTAAAGAGTTTAATATTCATCCAAATACAGAAAGTCATAATCTACAGTAACGAGTCATCAATAAACCTGATCAATAAACCTGATCAATAACCTGATCAATAAACCTGATCTATAAACCTCAGAGAATCATTGAGGAAAATAGTTTTAGGGTTAGGGTTTCAATTATTAAAATAACTTTGATGAAACACTGATTTCTTTGTTCTGAAACTAATTAATTTCCTCTCTGATCAATAAAAGTTTATCGTCTAATATCAATAAACTAAAGTCAGGCTCTCGTCTCACGAGCCGCACGGCGCCGACGACTTCTGATCCGCTTTAGAAGGGGCGGTGGGGGCACAGGGGGGGGGTGGGACCCCCTCTGTGGGGGGGCGGGACCCTCTGCAGGGCGGGACCCCCTCCGGGTCCAGCAGGGCCAGCTCCCGGATCTCCTCCAGGAGGGAGTACAGGTTGGGGGTCTTGGTCTGGCTGAACTCCCTCTCCTCTTTGGAGAGGCGGGGCCTCCTGGCCGCCTCCTGCTGCGCCTCCTGCTGCGCCTCCTGGGCCAGACGCACCACCTCCCGGACCAGCTGGCTGCTGCTGCGGCCCGGGGGCTCCGGCTGGTCCGTCTGGGGCTCGGCGGGCCGGCGGTGAGGCCCGTTAACCACGAGCTCCAGAACCAGAGCGTCTGCATGGCAGTGGGTGGAGCGCACGGAAATACGGACCTGAGGAGAGTCCCTGAACGTCACCATAAGGCCTCCATACGGTATATGTATATACATGTGTATATATATATATATATATACAATTTATATGTATATATATTATTTATTAATGTATTTATATATATATATATATATTTATCCATATGGGACATTCAAATATATATTTAATAAATATATAGATATATATAATAAAAAAAGAAATACATATACAGGACTGTCTCAGAAAATTTGAATATTGTGATGAAGTTCTTTATTTTCTGTAATGCAATTAAAAAAACAAAAATGTCATGCATTCTGGATTCATTACAAATCAACTGAAATATTGCAAGCCTTTTATTCTTTTAATATTGCTGATTATGGCTTACAGCTTAAGAAAACTCTAAAATCCTATCTCATAAAATTTTAATATTTCCTCAGACCAAGTAAAAAAAAGATTTATAACAGCTGAGTGTTTGTCAAGGCTCAGGAAACCCTTGCAGGTGTTTCGAGTTAATTAGACAATTCAAGTGATTTGTTTAATACCCTACTAGTATACTTTGTCATGATATTCTAATATTTAGAGATAGGATATTTGAGTTTTCTTAAGCTGTAAGCCATAATCAGCAATATTAAAAGAATAAAAGGCTTGCAATATTTCAGTTGATTTGTAATGAATCCAGAATGCATGACATTTTTGTTTTTTTAATTGCATTGCAGAAAATAAAGAACTTCATCACAATATTCTAATTTTCTGAGACAGTCCTGTATATATAAAATAAATGTATAAAATATATATAAACAATATATATGTGAAATAATAAATGCATAACATATTTATATTAAATGTGCGAAATAATGAATTAATGAATTCATAACAAAATAAATGTTACACCTGAAAAAATATAAAAATGAATCAAATATTTAATTAAATGCGTGAAATAATAAATGAATGAAATAAATAAAACGATATGTGTGAAATAAACACGACACAATGAAGTGGAGATGGAGGCGTCCTCACGGTGATGTGGTCGAATAGTCGCACGGTGGCGGTGCCGCCGCCGCTCGTGGTGCTGATCCGGTCCGAGTGTCGCTGCACGGCGCCGCTCTGCCACTCGCAGCCGCCGTCCGGTCCGACCGCCGCCACCTGGCCCTCTCGGTTCTTCAGGTACACCGGCCCTTTAACTCCGTACCTGTGGGGGGGGCACAGGTGGGGTCAGGATGTCAGTCCTGCGTCACGACCCACCGTGCCTCCGTCGGGCGGCGAGGCCTCGTACTCGGGGACGAACACCAGCACGCCGTTGTCTCGGATGGAGTAGACGACGGCGTCGGCCACACAGCGCCAGTCCGTCTGGGGGTCTCGGTCCTTGAAGTAGAGGCACTGGAACAGCTCGGTGGACGCCTTCTGGGCCCGCTGGGCCGCCTGGGGGTCAGAGGTCAGAGGTCAGAGTCGATGCGCGGCCGGGGGAGGCAAACGCGTCGCGGCACCGACCCGGTTCTTGTTGTTGATGTGCCGGGCCGTCTCCTCCAGGTCCCGGTTGCTGGCCGCCGCCCCGCCGGCGTCGGACCCCCGGTCCGCGGCGATGGCGGCGGCGAGGAGGCGGTGCACCAGGACGTCGGCGTAGCGGCGGATGGGCGAGGTGAAGTGGGTGTAGCGGTCCAGAGCCAGTCCTGAAGAACCACAACGTCAGCACCACGGTTAACCTTTAAGGAGTGGGCGTCGCCCTGAAGGCGCACCGTAGTGGTAGAAGTGGTCCTGGGCCTGGAGGCCGGTGGAGAAGTACTCGGCCTGCGACATGGCCGCGGTGGCCATGATCCTCAGCAGCCGGTTCACCAGCGGGTCCAGCGGGTCCACGGCCCGGTCCAGAGAGTCCGCCAGAGCCTTGTTGGTCCTGGGGAGCAGAACCGGGCCTTGTAATACTCGTGTCGGCCACAGGGGGCCGAGGCACTCCGCTGCGGGGCGAACACGCACCCGGTGTCCACGGTGAAGCCTCGGGCGGCGGCCGTTTCCACCAGCGCGCCGAAGAACTGGCGGCGCGGCGGCGGGTGGCGCCGCAGCAGCGCCCGCTGGGGGAACGCCGCGTGGATCTTGCGCGCCACCCAGTGGTTGGCGTAGATCATGCACTCCGCCACCGTCTCGTGGACCTCCAGCGGCTGCCGGGGGACCAGAGCCGTGATGTTCCGGTCCTCGTCCAGCTGGGCTCGCACCTGAGGGGGGAGGAGTCAAGGCGTGAGGAGACGAGGCGTAAGGAGACAACGGCATCATTATCTTTCTGAGATGGCTATATAATAATATATATATAAAAAAGTATATATATATTAATATATATAAAACATATATATATAATAATACATATATATATTATTATATACTGTATAAATATATATATATTTATAATAATATATATATACACTAATATATATTATAATAATATATAATATAATATATACAATAATATATATAATATTGTATAATAATGTATATGTTATCATAATATATATTATTATATAATATATATATTATTATATTAAATATATATATTATAATATATATATTATATAAAATATATAGACCTAGATATCTCTCACCTCCACCCCTTCCAGCTCCAGCGCTCCTCCCTGGTCCCTCTGGGCTCGGAGGTTTCTGGCTATGCGGGTCAGGGTCTGCAGGGCCTCGGTGAGCCGGGCCAGCTCCACCCCCCTCTCCTCGGGCCCGAGCCCGGCCAGCTCCGGCACCTCGGCCTGCCCCCCGTCCAGCAGCGCCTGGGCCAGCTCGTAGTGCAGCTGGTAGGAGGAGCGCAGGAGGGTCCGGCCGTACCACACCTGGACCACGGACAGGGTCTGGGCGTCCAGCTCCCACACCACGCTCATGGCGTACCTGCAGAGAGGAGACCGGGTCAGCACCGGCTCACTGGACCAAGGGGTCCTTCTTCCCTCCAGGAGACCAACGAGGCGTTCACTGACCGGTCCACGCCCCCCAGCAGAGAGCAGAGGTCGGCGCTGAGCACCGCGGGAAGCATGTCGTAGCGCCGGTCGGCCAGGTAGTACGTAGTGGCCCTGTAAGGAGAAGAAGAGGAGGATGAGGAGGAGGAGGAGCCAGGTAGTACATAGTGGCCCTGTAAGGAGAAGAAGAGGAGGATGAGGAGGAGGATGAGCCAGGTAGTACATAGTGGCCCTGTAAGGAGAAGAGGAGGATGAGGAAGGAGGAGGAGGAGCCAGGTAGTACATAGTGGCCCTGTAAGGAGAAGAAGAGGAGGAGGATGAGGAGGAGGAGCCAGGTAGTACGTAGTGGCCCTGTAAGGAGAAGAAGAGGAGGATGAGGAGGAGGAGCCAGGTAGTACGTAGTGGCCCTGTAAGGAGAAGAAGAGGAGGATGAGGAGGAGGAGCCAGGTAGTACATAGTGGCCCTATAAGGAGAAGAAGAGGAGGATGAGGAAGGAGGAGGAGGAGCCAGGTAGTACATAGTGGCCCTGTAAGGAGAAGAAGAGGAGGATGAGGAAGGAGGAGGAGGAGCCAGGTAGTACATAGTGGCCCTGTAAGGAGAAGAAGAGGAGGATGAGGAAGGAGGAGGAGGAGCCAGGTGGTACGTAGTGGCCCTGTAAGGAGAAGAAGAAGAAGAAGAGACAGGTAGTCCCCCCCCCTCACCTGGTCCGGGCCTCCAGGTCTGTGAGGGACCCCTCCTCCACGAAGTGCGTGACGTCGGCGATGTGGACCCCGAGCTCCAGCCGCGTTCCCCCGGCGACGCGGCGCACCGACAGGGCGTCGTCCACGTCGACGCAGCCCGGCGGGTCGATGCTGAACACCAGGAGGCCCCTGAGGTCCCGCCGCTCCGCCACCTGAACCGGGTCCACGGCCCAGGGGAGGTCAGGGGAGGTCACCGGCATCTCCTTCAGCTGGGAGACGGGTCGACATCAATAACAACAACAACAACAACAACAACAATAATAATGAGAATAATATTCATGAGAATAATAATAATGACAATAATAATGATAACTAGAACGGGCACCCGGTAGAGCGCATACCTTCACATATCACAAGATTGGGCATTGAATTATGAACATGTTGGCATTAGTTGCCAATTGGATACAAATTGACCGTGCTATGGTAAAAAGAAGATTTTGACCTTTTCATGACCTTGACCTTTGACCCGATCGATCCCAAAATCTAATCAGATGGTCCCCGGATAATAACCAATCATCCCACCGAATTTCATGCAATTCGGTTTAATACTTTTTGACTTATGCGAGTAACATGCATACAAATAAATAAATAAATACACGGCGATCAAAACATAACCTTCACATTTTCAATGCGAAGGTAATAAAAACAATGATAATAACAATAATAACAATAATGATAATAATAATAATAACAATAATAATAATAAGAGTGTGTGTGTGTGTGTCAGATATGTAACATCCACTTATATAAATTAGTGCTGTGAAAAATAACGCGTTAACTCAGTTAATTAAATTACAGGATTAATTAGTTGTATTTTTTTAACGCATTTAACGCATGCGCAGAATGAGCTTCCAATCCGTCTGTTGTTGGTCGTCTCTCCAGCAGCGTGTCATTCTGTCTCTAGTGTCACGTTAACACGACTCAGAGCTCCGTCTCGCGCGCCGCAGAGCTCGGATGCCGGCGTGTGCGAGCACCCCCCCCCCCCGTCAACAACTCTTCTCGGAGCTCTTGCCTGTCTTGAGAGCCTGTAAATGTATATATGTGATTAATCATGATTAATCTACAGAAACCTGCGATTAAAAATGTTAATCGTTTCACAGCCCTAATATAAATATATTAAACTAAATTATATTAAATTATAATATTAGAATGTTTAATATTTATGTTGACGTCAAATTCACAAAGAATTATTTCTCTGTTATAACAACAAACTCAGAACTCAGAACAAGCGCTCGCTAACTGAGGTCGACCGCCGCCCTCAGGCTCCGCCCTCAGGCTCCGCCCCTCCTCACCTGAGCGTCGGAGAAGGGGGGCACGTGGATGCAGTTCTCCACGAGGATGGTCTGGACCTCCGTCTCCAGCTCGCCGGCCCGACCCAGAACCCGCACGCTGTGCCCGTTGGGGTACAGCGAGGTGCTGTCCCAGGAGTCGATGCGCACCACCACCCGGTGGTCCTGGAGGGGGGGGGGGGGGGGAGAGATTCCTACATGAGCCAATCAAGATCCCCGACCCAGGTGAAGGGCTCAGACGGGACCCGGACCTGCAGCGCGTCGGCCTGCTGGGTGCTGATGCGGATCTTGGGGATCCGATGGTCCCAGGGGACCGCCAGGATGCGCTGGGAGTTCCTGCTCTGGGGCGGAGGGCCCTCTCGGGGGGGGAAGGTCACCACGTAGTCCCTCCAGTTCCTCTGCAGGACCCCCACCACGCGGCCTGGGGGCGGGACGGGGAACACGTGTCAAAGGTCAAGGGTCACAAAGACAAAATACAAGAACAAGGCGTCTCACCGGTCGGCATGGGCTTCCTGCCGCCGTCCTCGCCGCCGCCGCCCCCCTCCTCCCCCCCCCGCCCCTCGGCCAGAGCCGTGTCCCTCCCCCTCCACTCGCTCCTCGGCAGCAGCTCCACTGCGACCACGTCGCCGTGCACGGCCCGGTTGCGGTTCTTGGCGCCGCTCACCAACACGCCCCAAGTCAGGTCTGAGAGAGGAGAAGAAGAAGAAGAGGGGAAGGGGGGGGGGGGGGGGGTCAGCGACCGATGGAGGAGAGTCCAGGAGGCGTTCGGCTGCGGCGCTGCACCTGAGCTCTTGTTGGACAAACCGTCGGCCGTGACGGACGCCTCGCTGAGCGCCCGGTGCTTACTGACGTTCAGAGAGCCCTGAGACAAGAGAGGAGGGTCACGGGACATGAGGGCCACGCTTCGATCCACCAGGGGGCGCTCCTCTGGTTGTATAGAAGTCTATGCTTCATGTGTTAAAGCTGCATTCTCTCTCCTGACCACCAGGGGGCTCCTCTGGTTGTATAGAAGTCTATGCTTCATGTGTTGACGCTGCATTCTCTCTCCTGACCACCAGGGGGCTCCTCTGGTTGTATAGAAGTCTATGCTTCATGTGTTAAAGCTGCATTCTCTCTCCTGACCACCAGGGGGCTCCTCTGGTTGTATAGAAGTCTATGCTTCATGTGTTAAAGCTGCATTCTCTCTCCTGACCACCAGGGGGCTCCTCTGGTTGTATAGAAGTCTATGCTTCATGTGTTAAAGCTGCATTCTCTCTCCTGACCACCAGGGCGCTCCTCTGGTTGTATAGAAGTCTATGCTTCATGTGTTGAAGCTGCATTCTCTCTCCTGACCACCAGGGGGCTCCTCTGGTTGTATAGAAGTCTATGCTTCCTGTGTTAAAGCTGCATTCTCTCTCCTGACCACCAGGGCGCTCCTCTGGTTGTATAGAAGTCTATGCTTCATGTGTTAAAGCGGCATTCTCTCTCCTGACCACCAGGGGGCGACTCCTCTGGTTGTATAGAAGTCTATGCTTCATGTGTTGAAGCTGCATTCTCTCTCCTGACCACCAGGGGGCTCCTCTGGTTGTATAGAAGTCTATGCTTCATGTGTTAAAGCTGCATTCTCTCTCCTGACCACCAGGGGGCGACTCCTCTGGTTGTATAGAAGTCTAAGCTTCATGTGTTAAAGCTGCATTCTCTCTCCTGACCACCAGGGGGCGACTCCTCTGGTTGTATAGAAGCCTTCAACAGAGGAGTCAAACAGACCTTAAAGCGGGGGATGCTCTAGGGGCGGGGCTCCCAGGTGATTGACAGACGTCCCACCGTGGTTCTGTACCTGAATGTACCTCCCGGACTTGATTCCCGCCTCCAGGAGCTCGGGGGGGAGGTGCTCCGCGTACTCCTTCTCCGAGGCCTCGCCCTCCTTCTCCTGCAGCGCCTGGGAGATGGAGGCGTACAGCTCGTGGGCCGCCTGCAGCTCGGGCCAGAAGCTCTGCAGGAAGTCCTGCAAGAAAAATAGATTTACATTCACGATTATTATCACTTCATGTTATTATTGTTTCGTGTTTATTGCGACATCCAGACGAAAGATGGCCGCACCCGGACGGAGATGACGTAGACCCCGGCGTTGAGGCTGCCGTAGCGAGCGACGGCCTCCTGGTCCTCCGTGATCATCACCACTTCCTTCAGGCCGGCCAGGTGGTGGTAGTACCACACGGCTGCAGAGTACACACACCTACACACACACACGCACACACACACACACACACACACACACACTTAGAAATGGAACCAACAGGTTTGGGGAAGACATTACGCGTGACACACGTCATCAAATCTTTATTTATCTTTTCTTTCTGCGTTCTCGCTGGCAGTTTAATCTCGGTAAATGATAATAATAATAATAATAATAATGATGATAATGCTGATAATTATTATCATCATAATTATAATAATAATGATGATAATAATGATAATAATAATAATTATAGTAATAATGATAATAATAATTATAATAATATTGATATTAATTATGGAAACTAGATGAAACTACTAACGCATGAGCTGCAATACTGTCACAGATAAATTGATTTATTTGAGGGCGGTTTGAAATCATTTTGATTTAAACCTTTTGGGGATTTTTGGTTACGAGTCAGACTTTTTGCATAAAAATAAATCAAAGAATCCGCATCCACCGGATTTATAGAGCAGCAGATGTTTGGCAAAGCTTCACTTTTAATCCATTTGAATGAATCTGACTGAATGAAGAAGACTTCATACGGTCCGCCCTCTGGATGAAGAGCAGGTTCGGGGCGCTTGTTGTTGAGAGGTTCTGTGATTTGTTGTGCCGTGACGGTTGGGTTCAGGTGGAGCCGTCATGGCGTCCTAGCTGCTCCCATGAGCGCAGAATTTAATGTTTTTTACAGAATCTGATTTATGCACACGGTTGATTTGTGGTGAGATTTTAAACGAGACGCGAATAATTAAATGACACAATGATAAGCTTTGTTTGGGTTTCTCTCTGGTTGACACACGTGATGTGTTCAGGGACCCTGGGAAAGATGAAAGTCTGACGGTTTCACAGCTTGATGAACGGTGTCGTTTTAGAGAAAAGAAAATATATAGATTTTAAAAACTGCCGTGAGGTTCAGGCTCCAAGTGGACTTCAGGGTTTATTGATTATAACAACCGCATGTTTAAACTCATCTGACACCTGGTCTAAGGACTCACCTGGTCTAAGGACTCACCTGGTCTAAGGACTCCCCTGGTCTAAGGACTCACCTGGTCTAAGGACTCCCCTGGTCTAAGGACTCCCCTGGTCTAAGGACTCCCCTGGTCTAAGGATTCCCCTGGTCTAAGGACTCACCTGGTCTAAGGACTCACCTGGTCTAAGGACTCACCTGGTCTAAGGACTCCCCTGGTCTAAGGACTCACCTGGTCTAAGGACTCCCTTGGTCTAAGGACTCCCCTGGTCTAAGGACTCACCTGGTCTCAGGACTCACCTGGTCTAAGGACTCACCTGGTCTAAGGACTCACCTGGTCTAAGGACTCACCTGGTCTAAGGACTCACCTGGTCTCAGGACTCCCCTGGTCTAAGGACTCCCCTGGTCTAAGGACTCACCTGGTCTAAGGACTCCCCTGGTCTAAGGACTCACCTGGTCTAAGGACTCCCCTGGTCTAAGGACTCACCTGGTCTAAGGACTCACCTGGTCTCAGGACTCACCTGGTCTAAGGACTCACCTGGTCTAAGGACTCCCCTGGTCTAAGGACTCACCTGGTCTAAGGACTCACCTGGTCTAAGGACTCCCCTGGTCTAAGGACTCACCTGGTCTAAGGACTCCCCTGGTCTCAGGACTCACCTGGTCTAAGGACTCCCCTGGTCTAAGGACTCACCTGGTCTAAGGACTCCCCTGGTCTAAGGACTCCCCTGGTCTAAGGACTCACCTGGTCTAAGGACTCCCTTGGTCTAAGGACTCCCCTGGTCTAAGGACTCCCCTGGTCTAAGGACTCACCTGGTCTAAGGACTCCCTTGGTCTAAGGACTCCCCTGGTCTAAGGACTCCCCTGGTCTAAGGACTCACCTGGTCTAAGGACTCCCTTGGTCTAAGGACTCCCTTGGTCTAAGGACTCCCTTGGTCTAAGGACTCACCTGGTCTAAGGACTCACCTGGTCTAAGGACTCACCTGGTCTAAGGACTCCCCTGGTCTAAGGACTCCCCTGGTCTAAGGACTCACCTGGTCTAAGGACTCCCCTGGTCTAAGGACTCCCCTGGTCTAAGGACTCACCTGGTCTAAGGACTCCCCTGGTCTAAGGACTCCCCTGGTCTAAGGACTCACCTGGTCTAAGGACTCCCCTGGTCTAAGGACTCACCTGGTCTAAGGACTCACCTGGTCTGCCACCCCTCCTGGCTCTCCCCCTTCTCTCGGGGGACGTAGGAGAACACCTGGAACTCGTTGGCGAACAGAACGCAGTCGTGACGAGGGTCTTTGAGGAGGGTCCTGAGACGGTTATACTGTCTACACACACACACACACACACACACACACACACACACACACACACACACACACACACACACACACACACACACACACACACACACACACACACACACACACACACACACACACACACACACGTTATTGATGCAACCTTTTGAAAACGCTGGCGTCAACAGAAAATCCAAAAGGAAACACAGGAGTGTGTGTGTGTATATGTGTGTGTCAGTGTGTGTATATGTGTGTGTCAGTGTGTGTATGATTGTGTATATATGTGTGTATGTGGAGTGTGTGTCTGTGTCTTTGTGTGTATATGTGTGGTGTTTGTGTATGTGTGTGTCTCTTGTGTGTATGATATTTTAGCTCCCTCAGCTTGATGAGGACGACCTCTGAACAACCTTCACACACACCCCAGCCTCAGGATATAAAGGTCTTGACCAGGGGGGTCCCGGTCCCTCTTGGGGGTCTCTATGTAGTTGTATACATGCCCCCCCTCCCCGTACCTGCGGTCCCTGGCCTGCTGCCCCCCCCCCCCCCCGTACCTGCGGCCCCTGGCCTGCTGCAGGGCCTGGCAGGCGGTCTGGGTGAAGACCACGCCCTGCAGGCCTCGGACCTCCAGCACCTCCAGGTAGTCCAGCACCACGCCCACATCGGGGACCACGTAGTGGGTCAGCTCCCCCGGCAGCAGCTGCAGGTCTGGAGGGGGCAGGGCGTCAGGCAGGGTACTCTGTGTACTGTGTACTATGTGTACTATGTGTACTCTGTGTACTTTTACTGCATCTCAGAGGTCTACTACAATATGTTACTACTCTTCTGTCGTAACAGGTACAGCATGTACTTCTGAGATGTAGTAAACATAACGCAGTACTAGTGAACGTAACGCAGTACTAGTGAACGTAACGCAGTACTAGTGAACGTAACGCAGTACTAGTGAACGTAACGCAGTCCTAGTGAGCGTGGCGCGGTCCTGGTGGGCGTGGCGCGGTACTGGTGAGCGTGGCGCGGTACTGGTGGGCGTGGCAGCGCGTACTGGGGACATGTCAGTGATGAAGGTGATACTGAAGGTTCATGTGATATCTACGAGGCATGTTCTCATTCTCAGTCTGTAAATTCAAAAAGCTCATACGGTGAAGGAGGAAGACCTGAGAGGGGGGGGGTAAGTGGTTGCTAGGGGTCCCTGGACTGGAGGAGCTGAATCACAGCTCTGAGACTTTCTCCTCGGGGGGAAGAGGAGGAACACATTACACGGGACACCCAGGGGCGAGAGAGAGAGAGAGATACGGAGAGAGAGATGGATAGAGAGAGGGGGAGGGAGAGAGAGAGAAATAAGGAGAGAGAGAGAGACAAGAGGACGAGAGGACGAGAAATAAACAATCCACCTAAAAAAGAAATCAGTATTTCCCCAAAAAGGTGTGTCTGTAGCCCGGGCGGCGCCTCACGTCGGCTTAGCTCCTCCCCGTTCACGAATCCATAAGCTGACCCGATGGTTTGGCAAATGTGAGCCGGATTGAAAAAGCTCAGCGATCAAAAGCCTGAAATATGGGAGCGAGACATCAAGACATTTATCCACGGGTTTCTGGAGGCTGTACACACACATTCAATAATTACACACACACACACTAGGAACACACACACAAACACACACACACACGCACAAAACACACACAGTGGACATACACACAGGAGATCACATACAGATATGGTTCATATCCACTAAATATATATCAGTACATTTAACATCACTGTATCCATGACAGTCAGTGGTAATATCACCCCCCGTGTTGCTATGGATACACATATACACTTCGGGACACATACACACGCTTATATATATGAGCCACATACAAACACAGCCTCTGCACACACCTGATCACCTGTGCATCATATACACACATAAACACACACACATAAACACACGTAGCCACATACACACACACATAACACATACACACATACACACACAACATACACACACACACACACAATATATATATATATACACAGACATACACACATATACACATAGACTGGCTTATACTACACATACCACATATACCTATATACATACACATACACATACACACATACACACAGATGACACACACACACATAATATACACTATACACACATGCAAAGACACATACACACACACATACACAAACATCACACACCTACACACACACACACATATATACACACATACACATATATACACACATATATACACACACATACACACACACACATACACACATCCACCTGACAAGCACACTCGTGACATATACACACTATACACTGCACATCACACACACACATACACACACACATACTATACATACACACATATACAACATTGTTAAGCATCACTTACACACATGCATATATGCACATATATACACACACAGACACATACACACAGAGCCACACATGCACATACATACACATAAATCTGCACATAATATACACACACACATACACATACATATACACTGCACATATACACACACACACATACAGAGTACACACACATACATACACACATACACACACACATACACATATACAAACATACACACACATATACACACACTATATACACAACAATACATACACACACATACACACATATACATACACACACTCCATCACTCAAACATACACACTCTACACACACACATACACACACACTACACACACATACTACACACTTCCTCACACACCCGCTGCCTCACACACACACTACACACACACTGCACACACACTCACACCTCCTGATGCCCTCACACTCACACACACACACACACACTCACACACACTCACACACACACTACACACAAGACACTCACACTCACACACACACACACACACACTCACACACGCCTCACACACACACCCTACACTCACACATCACACACCTACATACACACATCCCTCCTGCACATACACTCCACACACACCTCTGCACACAATACTCACACATAAATACACATAATCACACACACCTGTATTCTATATGCACTCACACACACACACTAGTGACTCCACACATATCACACACACACCTACCTCACATACACACGCCTCACTCACACACACACACACCTCACTCACACTCACACATCACACACATATACTCACACTACGCACTTTCATTACACACATGGGCACTCCACACACACACACACACTCACACCACGCATCTTAAGTTGCAGCACATGCACACTCACACACAAGCACACCTACACACACAATCACAGCTGCACACACCCTCACACACACAGCACACACACACACACATCCTCACACACACACCTCACACACACACACACACCTACTCACACACACACATACTCACACACTCACACACACACACACACACACACACACACAACACACTGCACACCACACACTCACTCACACTCCACCTTCACACCTCATACCTCCTCACTCACACACACACTCACACACACACACACACTCACTCACACACACACTGAGTGATGGTGAGGCAGTTCCCCCTCGCTGAGCGTCCTCTGCGGGGCTCGTGACTTTGTACTGATGGTGCTGATCGGCCTCCTCCTGTGAGCCGCTGACCCGGGGAACGCCACGACCCCAAAGAGGCTCCTCCCACTGCGGCCCGCCGACCGGCCCGGGGGGAGGAGCCTCTCTGGGGTTCTGAAGCTACGTTCCCCGTTGACGGTGTTTGGAACACGAGCTGGAAGTCCAGGAGGAACTTCTGACCCGCCGACTGCTTCCTGGTTGTCTGTTTCCGTCTTTTCGCTCCCGTCCGATTCGTCGTAGGAACGCGATCTCGCAGCTTCGCTGTCGGTCGGGATGCGTAACGCACGCTCAGCACTATCGGCCGCTGTAAGCGCCGATCAATACCGGGACAAGTGCCTCCCTAGCTGACTGTTTCTACAGGGAAACGCATCGATATGCAGAATCTCTCTGCTAGCAGCTTTATGGGAGCCGAGCAGCTGCAGCGATCGACATGTTTATATTAACACGAGGCAAATTACTTTGTGACAAACCCCTTAAAATAATAATCACCTCATGAATGAATCACCTCAGATGATCTGAGAGATACAGATGAACTGTGTTTATCAAAAGAGATAATAGCAGGAAGAAATAACACAATATATTCACAATATCATTTATTTGAGTGATTTGAAACCAAAAGTGAGGTAGTCGTTTTCTCATAGACTTCTATACAACCAGAGGAGTCGCCCCCTGGTGGTCAGGAGAGAGAATGCAGCTGCGTTTCTGTTCTCAGTTTCAGGCCTTCCAGTCCTCAAACAAAGACTCTTTAAGACTCTTTGGGATTCTTTGGGACTCTTTAGGACTCTTTAAGACTCGTTGGGACTCTTTAAGACTCTTTGGGATTCTTTGGGACTCGTTGGGACTCGTTGGGACTCGTTGGGATTCTTTGGGACTCGTTGGGACTCTTTAATTCAATTCAATTCAGTTTATTTGTATAGCCCAATTTCACAAATTACTAATTTGTCTCAGAGTGCTTTACAATCTGTACACATAGACATCCCTGCCCCAAAACCTCACCGGACCAGGAAAACTCCCAAATAACCTTCAGGAGAAAAAGGGAAGAAACCTTCAGGAGAGCAATAGAGGAGGATCCTCTCCAGGATGGACAGAACAATAGATGTAATGTGTAACAGAAGGACAGATTTAGAGTTTAAATACATTCAATGGATATGACAGTGTATGAATGGTTCATATAGGCATATTCCACGATGGAGACCTCACGATCCATCAGGCAGATGGCGGTGGGGAGGAGGAGGGCGTGAGTCTCAACAGTGGGCGGAGTCTCAACAGAGGCATAGCGTGATCGGTAGCAGGAATTCCACGACCCAGACCTCGATGATCCATCAGCAGATGGGATCTATGTCCGTCTCAGGGTCCGATGACCCCATGAGGCCGTAAGTCAAAAGGACTCGGGAGAAAGCAGGAGTTAGTGCGTGTGATTGAGATGAAATTCATCATAAGGAGAAAGAAAAGAGAGAGAGGGCTCAGTGCATCCTAAGCGTCCCCGCAGCTATAAGCCTATAGCAGCATATCAAGGGCGGGACCAGAACCTGATTCAGCCCCTAACTATAAGCTGTCAAGAGGAAGGTCTTAAGTCCTCTTAAACAGGTGACTGTGTCTGCCTCCGGACTGAAGGTGAAGCTGGTTCCATAAAGGGAGCTTGATAACTGGAAGGCTCTGGCTCCCATTCCACTTTTTAAGACTCTAGAACTACAAGTAGTCCCTCATTTAGTGCGTAGCTCTCTAGTGAGCAATATGGTACACACCTAGGCTCCTTAAGATATGATTGCATCACCAATCAAAGGCTTTGTAGAGTTAAGAGAAGATTTTAAAAGTGAGTTCTTGATTTTACTGGGAGCCAGTGCAGAGCAGCTAGTGCAGGAGTGATGTGATCTCTTTCTTGTGAACGTAACTACGTACTAGTGAACGTAACGCAGTACCAGTGAACGTAACATGCAGTACCAGTGAACGTAACACAGTACTAGTGAACGTAACACAGTCCGTGAACGAACAGTACTAGCAGGAACGAACGCAGCACTAGTGAACGACAGTACTAGTGAACGCACAGTACTAGTGAACGTAACGCAGTACCAGCAACGTAACACAGTACCAGTGAACGCACACAGTCCAGTGAACGAACGCAGTACTTGTGAACGTAACACAGTCCAGTGAACGAACGCAGTACCAGTGAACGTAACGGTATCAGTGAACGAACGCAGTACCAGTGAACGTACAGTACCAGTGAACGAACGCAGCACTAGTGAACGAACACAGTACTAGTGAACGAACACAGCACCAGTAACGCACAGCAGTACCAGTGAACGTAACGCAGTACCAGTGAACGAACGCAGTACCAGTGAACGTAACACAGTACCAGTGAACGTAACGCAGTACCAGTGAACGTAACGCAGTACCAGTGAACCTAACGCAGTACCAGTGAACGTAACACAGTACCAGTGAACGAACGCAGTACTAGTGAACGAATACAGTACTAGTGAACGTAACGAAGACCAGCGAAACCAACACAGCTACCAGTGAAGACAGCACGTACTCAGTGCAGTACTAGTGAACGACAGTACTAGTGAACGTAACACAGTCCTGCGAACGAACGTAGTACCAGTGAACGAACACAGCACGGTGAACGTAATGACAACCTAGTGAACGAACACAGTACTAGTGAACGAACGCGCTCAGTGAACGAACGCAGTACTAGTGAACGACGCAGCAACGCAGCACTAGCAGCGTGAACGTAACGCAGTACTAGTGAACGTAAGAGTACTAGTGAACGTAACACAGTACCAGTGAACGAACGGCACCAGTGAACGAACACAGTACCAGTGAACGAACGCAGTCCAGTGAACGTACAGTACCAGTGAACGTAACACAGTCCCAGTGAACGCAGCCATAACGCAGTACCAGTGAACGCGCAGTAATTTCGTGAACGCAGTACCAGTGAACGTAACGCAGTACTAGTGAACGTAACGCAGTACTAGTGAACGTAACGCAGCACTAGTGAACACAACACGCACCAGCGTAACACAGCACTAGTGAACGACCAGTACCAGTGGTTCGAATGCAGTACTAGCAGAACGTAAATACGTCCTAGCACGTAACGCATACCAGTGAACGTGAACAGTACTCATGCGAACGAACGCAGTACTTCAGTGAACGGAACGTGAGCCCAGTGAACGCACACAGTACTCAGTGAACGTAACGGCAACGAACGCACAGATGAGGAACGTAACACAGCCCAGTGAACGAACGCGAGTACTATGAACGAATACGTCCTAGTGAACGAACGTACCAGTGAACGAACGCAGTACCAGTGAACGTGGTCATTGCTACCAGTGAACGTAACGCAGTCCTGTGCGAACGTAACGCAGGCCCAGGTGAACGAACGCAGGCCAGTGAACGAACGTCCCAGTGAACGTAACGCAGTACCAGTGAACGCAATACGGCATAGCGCGAACGAACGCAGTACCAGTGAACGAATACAACCGGTGTTAGAACGTAACGCAGTACTAAAGTGAACGCACGTTACCATAGTGGAACGAACGCAGTACGGCAGTCTTAATCATATACCAGTGAACGAACACAGTACTAGCAACGTATACAGTCCAGTGAACGGTAGTACTAGTGAACGAACACAGTACTAGTGAACGAACGCAGTACCAGTGAACGTAACACAGTACCAGTGAACGTAACGCAGTACCAGTGAACATAACACAGTACCAGTGAACAACAATTAGTGAACGAACGCAGTACTAGTGAACGTAACGCAGTACCAGTGAACGAACACAGTACCAGTGAACGTAACACAGTACCAGTGAACGTAACACAGTGAAACGCACGCAGTCGCACATGCGCACCAGTGAACGAACACAGTACTAGTGAACGGAACGCAGTACTAGTGAACGTGAACCCAGTCCTAGTGAACCACGAGTACTTGTGAACGTAACGACGTACCAGTGAACGTAACGCAGTACCAGTGAACGAACGAGCACCAGAACGCGTCCTGTAGTGAACGGAATTGTACCAGTGAAACCCAACACAGTACCAGTGAACGAACGCAGTACCAGTGAACGTAACACAGTCCTAGTGAACGTAACACAGTACCAGTGAACGAACGCAGTACTAGTGAACATACGTACCAGTGAACGTAACACAGTACCAGTAACCTAACGCAGTACCAGTGAACGAACGCAGTACCAGCGGAACGCAATGACAGTACCGCTAGAACATAACATGTACCAGTGAACTTAACGCAGTACTAGTGAACGAACACAGTACCAGTGAACGAACACAGTACCAGTGAACGAACGCAGTACTCAGTGAACGTAACACAGTACCAGTGAACGAACACAGTACTAGTGAACGTAACACAGTACTAGTGAACGAACGCAGTACTAGTGAACGAACGCAGTACCAGTGAACAGTCCCAGTGAACGTAACGCAGTACCAGTGAACGCAACACAGTACCAGTGAACGTAACAGTACCAGTGAACGAACACAGTACCAGTGAACGCAACGCAGTACTAGTGAACGTAACGCAGCACCAGTGAACGAACACAGTCCCAGTGAACGTAACGCAGTACCAGTGAACGAACACAGTACCAGTGAACGAACGCAGTACTAGTGAACGAACACAGTACCAGTGAACGTAACACAGTACCAGTGAACGAACACAGTACCAGTGAACGAACGCAGTACCAGTGAACGAACGCAGTACCAGTGAACGTAACACAGTCCCAGTGAACGTAACGCAGTACCAGTGAACGTAACACAGTACCAGTGAACGTAACGCAGTACCAGTGAACGGCGAACGCAGTCCCAGTGAACGTAACGCAGTACTAGTGAACGAACACAGTACTCAGTGAACGAACGCAGTACTGAACGAACGCAGTACCAGTGAACGAATACAGTCCCAGTGAACGAACGCAGTACTAGTGAACGTAACAAGTACCAGTGAACGTAACGCAGTACCAGTGAACGAATACACAGTCCCAGTGAACGAACGCAGTACCAGTGAACGAACGCAGTACCAGTGAACGCAACGCAGTACCAGTGAACGTAACACAGTACCAGTGAACGAACGCAGTACCAGTGAACGAACACAGTCCTAGTGAACGAACGCAGTACCAGTGAACGAATACAGTACTAGTGAACGAACACAGTCCTAGTGAACGAATACAGTACCAGTGAACGTAACGCAGTACTCAGTGAACGTAACGCAGTACCAGTGAACGTAACGCAGTACTAGTGAACGAATACAGTCCCAGTGAACGAACGCAGTACCAGTGAACGAACACAGTACCAGTGAACGTTAGTGAACGCAGTACCAGTGAACGAACACAGTACCAGTGAACGTAACGGTACTAGTGAACGAATACTACAGTGAACGAACACAGCAAGTCCTAGTGAACGAACGCAGTACCAGTGAACGCAATACAGTCCCAGTGAACGTAACACAGTACCAGTGAACGTAACGCAGTATCAGTGAACGAACACAGTCCCAGTGAACGTAACGCAGTACTAGTGAACGTAACGCAGTCCTAGTGAACGCAACACAGTACTAGTGAACGTAACAGTGAACGCACAGTACCAGTGAACGTAACGCAGTCCCAGTGAACGAACACAGTACCAGTGAACGAACACAGTACCAGTGAACGAACGCAGTACCAGTGAACGAACACAGTACCAGTGAACGTAACGCAGTACCAGTGAACGTAACACAGTACCAGTGAACGAACGCAGTACCAGTGAACGAACGCAGTACCAGTGAACGTAACGCAGTACTAGTGAACGTAACGCAGTACCAGTGAACGCAACGCAGTACCAGTGAACGTAACGCAGTACCAGTGAACGAACACAGTACTAGTGAACGTAACGCAGTACTAGTGAACGTAACACAGTACCAGTGAACGTAATACAGTCCCAGTGAACGTAACACAGTACCAGTGAACATAACGCAGTCCCAGTGAACGTAACGCAGCACCAGTGAACGCAACAGCACCAGTGAACGAACACAGTACCAGTGAACGAACACAGTACCAGTGAACGAACGCAGTACTAGTGAACGAACGAGTCCTAGTGAACGTAACGAGCACCAGTGAACGCAACACAGCACTAGTGAACGTAACGCAGTCCTAGTGAACGTAACACAGTCCCAGTGAACGTAACACAGTACCAGTGAACGTAACGCAGTACCAGTGAACGAACGCAGTCCCAGTGAACGAACGCAGTCCCAGTGAACGTAACGCAGTACCAGTGAACGTAACAGTACTAGTGAAGGTAACACAGTCCAGAGTGAACGAATACCAGTACCAGTGAACGAACACAGTACTAGTGAACGCAACACAGTACCAGTGAACGAACACAGTACCACAGTGAACGTAACGCAGTACCAGTGAACGAACGCAGTACTAGTGAACGTAACGCAGTACCAGTGAACGTAACGCAGTACCAGTGAACGTAACGCAGTACTAGTGAACGAACGCAGTACTAATGAACGTAACGCAGTACCAGTGAACGAACGCAGTACCAGTGAACGTAACGCAGTACTAGTGAACGTAACGCAGTCTCAGTGAACGAATACAGTACCAGTGAACGCAACACAGTACTAGTGAACGTAACACAGTCCTAGTGAACGTAACAGTCCCAGTGAACGAACGTAGTACCAGTGAACGTAACACAGTCCCAGTGAACGTACACAGTCCCAGTGAACGAACACAGTACCAGTGAACGTAACGCAGCACCAGTGAACGAACGCAGTACCAGTGAACGCAACGCAGTACCAGTGAACGAACGCAGTACCAGTGAACGCAACGCAGTACTAGTGAACGTAACGCAGTACTAGTGAACGAATACAGTACCAGTGAACGAACGCAGTACCAGTGAACGTAACGCAGTACTAGTGAACGAACGCAGTACTAGTGAACGTAACGCAGTACCAGTGAACGAACGCAGTACTAGTGAACGTAACGCAGTACCAGTGAACGTAACACAGTACTAGTGAACGAACGCAGTACTAGTGAACGTGAATACAGTCCTAGTGAACGAACGCAGTACTAGTGAACGTAACACAGTACCAGTGAACGTAACGCAGTACTAGTGAACGTAACACAGTCCTAGTGAACGAACGCAGTACTAGTGAACGAACACAGTACCAGTGAACGTAACACAGTCCTAGTGAACGAACGCAGTACCAGTGAACGAACGCAGTACGTGAACGCAACGCAGTACCAGTGAACGAACGCAGTACTAGTGAACGTAACAGTACCAGTGAACGTAACGCAGTACCAGTGAACGAACGCAGTACCAGTGAACGTAACGCAGTACTAGTGAACGTAACACAGTACTAGTGAACGTAACACAGTACTAGTGAACGTAACACAGTACTAGTGAACGTAACACAGTACTAGTGAACGTAACGCAGTACTAGTGAACGTAACGCAGCTCAGTGAACGAATACGTACTAGTGAACGAACACAGTACTAGTGAACGAACACAGTCCCAGTGAACGTAACGCAGTACTAGTGTACCTAACGCAGTACTAGTGCACGTAACAGTACTAGTGAACGAACGCAGTACCAGTGAACGAACACAGTCCTAGTGAACGTAACGTAGTACTAGTGAACGAACGCAGTACTAGTGAACGAATACAGTCCTAGTGAACGTAACACAGTACCAGTGAACGAACGCAGTACTAGTGAACGAATACAGTACTAGTGAACGAACACAGTACCAGTGAACGAACGCAGTACTAGTGAACGTAACACAGTACCAGTGAACGAATACAGTCCCAGTGAACGTAACGCAGTACCAGTGAACGTAACGCAGTACTAGTGAACGAACGCAGTACTAGTGAACGAACGCAGTACCAGTGAACGTAACACAGTACCAGTGAACGTAACGCAGTACTAGTGAACGAACACAGTACCAGTGAACGTAACGCAGTACCAGTGAACGAACGCAGTACCAGTGAACGAACGCAGTACCAGTGAACGAACACAGTACCAGTGAACGAACGGTACTAGTGAACGTAACGCAGTACCAGTGAACGAACGCAGTACCAGTGAACGTAACACAGTACCAGTGAACGCAACGCAGTACCAGTGAACGTAACGCAGTACTAGTGAACGTAACACAGTACTAGTGAACGTAACACAGTACTAGTGAACGTAACACAGTCCTAGTGAACGTAACGCAGTACTAGTGAACGTAACGCAGTACTAGTGAACGTAACACAGTACTAGTGAACGTAACGCAGTACTAGTGAACGTAACGCAGTACTAGTGAACGAACACAGTACTAGTGAACGAACAGTACCAGTGAACGTAACACAGTCCTAGTGAACGAACACAGTCCCAGTGAACGTAACACAGTCCCAGTGAACGAACACAGTGCTAGTGAACGTAACGCAGTACTAGTGAACGCAACACAGTACTAGAGAACGTAACACAGTACTAGTGAACGAACACAGTACCAGTGAACGAACACAGTACTAGTGAACGAACACAGTACTAGTGAACGAACGCAGTACTAGTGAACGAACACAGTACCAGTGAACGAACGCAGTACCAGTGAACGTAACGCAGTACTAGTGAACGAACGCAGTACCAGTGAACGTAACGCAGTCCCAGTGAACGTAACGCAGTACCAGTGAACGAACGCAGTACCAGTGAACGAACGCAGTACTAGTGAACGAACGCAGTACTAGTGAACGTAACGCAGTACTTGTGAACGTAACGCAGTACTAATGAACGTAACACAGTCCTAGTGAACGTAACACAGTACTAGTGAACGTAACACAGTACTAGTGAACGTAACGCAGTACTAGTGAACGTAACGCAGTACTTGTGAACGTAACGCAGTACTAATGAACGTAACACAGTCCTAGTGAACGTAACGCAGTACTAATGAACGTAACGCAGTACTTGTGAACGTAACGCAGTACTAATGAACGTAACGCAGTACCAGTGAACGAACGCAGTACCAGTGAACGAACGCAGTACTAGTGAACGTAACGCAGTACCAGTGAACGTAACACAGTCCCAGTGAACGCACCGCAGTACTAGTGAACGTAACGCAGTACTAGTGAACGTAACGCAGTCCTAGTGAACGTAACGCAGTACTAGTGAACGTAACGCAGTACTTGTGAACGTAACGCAGTACTAGTGAACGTAACGCAGTACTAGTGAACGCAGTCCTAGTGAACGTAACGCAGTACTAGTGAACGTAACGCAGTACTAGTGAACGTAACACAGTACTAGTGAACGTAACGCAGTACTAGTGAACGTAACACAGTCCTAGTGAACGTAACACAGTACTAGTGAACGTAACACAGTACTAGTGAACGTAACGCAGTACTAGTGAACGTAACGCAGTACTAGTGAACGTAACGCAGTACTAGTGAACGTAACGCAGTACTAGTGAACGTAACGCAGTACTAGTGAACGTAACGCAGTACTAGTGAACGTAACGCAGTACTAGTGAACGTAACGCAGTCCTAGTGAACGTAACGCAGTACTAGTGAACGTAACACAGTACTAGTGAACGTAACGCAGTCCTAGTGAACGTAACGCAGTACTAATGAACGTAACGCAGTACTAATGAACGTAACGCAGTACTTGTACCTTGCTGGTCGCAGCCCGCCTGGCACAGTGCGCTGTAACACGGCACGCGCTCGCGCAGGTAGTGCTCGCGCACCACGCGCAGCTTGCGGCCGCGGCAGCTCTTCAGGTGCAGGACCCGCTCGGTCTTGATCATCCTCTCGGAGCCGCGCGCGCGCGTCTTCCCCGGCCGCTGCTCGTCGGACGTCCAGCGCGGGAGAGCGACGCCTGTAAACAACACCGGTGACCCGGAAGCGACGCGGGGAAAGAGCCCTCTGACGTCATGACGCACAAGCGCGAGCGGGCGGCTGCCCACGCCCCTTTTCTCTGTGGCTGCGTTCAAGTGCCGTCGGGGATAACGAGCGCTGATGTGAGGGAGCGGATGAGATCCATCCCACAGACAGCGGAAGGCCTCAGGGAAGTTACGCGAGATAAAATAAATAAATAAAAAGAAGAACTTGATACACATATCTTCATATTTTAGTCATATAGGGTTATGAATAATATGTGTTCAATACTTGTTTACATAGCTTTACTTAAGGCACTTTTCAAGTTTCAAGTTTCAAGTTTCAAGTTTTTATTGTCACATCCCCTTTTATACAAGTATAATCGGTTTGTGAAATTCTTATGTGCAAAACACCCGACAGCAGTAGCAGACTAAAAAAAGAATAAGAATGAGAATAAACTATACAATATCCACACAAAAAAAGAAGAAAGTATTAACAATATATATATAAAACAATGTAATAGAATATACATCATGACAATATATATATATAAAACAATGTAATAAAATATACACTTTTTTGAGACAATATATATATATATGTATATACATACAATATATATATACAATATATATATATAAAACAATGTAATAAAATATACACCATGGCCATAGATATTCACAGAATATGTTCTGGTGTATAGTGTTAATGAGGGTCTCAGTCCTTGTTCAGCAGCCTGATGGCCTGACTGAAGAAGCTGTCCTCAGTCTGTTTGTGCGGCACTTGATACTGCGGTATCGCCTACCTGACGGTAGAAGGGTGAACAGTTTGTGGCAGGGTGGTTATTGTCTTTCATCATCCGTTTGGCCCTGGCCACGCACCGCTTGGTGTATATGTCCAGGATGGAGGGAAGCTCACCTCCAACGATGTACTGTGCCGACCGCACCACCCTCTGTAGTGCCCTACGCCCAGGGCGGTGCAGTTCCCGCACCAGACGGTGATGCAACCTGTCAGAACACTCGATGGTACTGGTGTAGAATGTTCTGAGGATGCGGGGCCATGTTGAATTTCCTCAGTCGCCTAAGGAAATACAGGCGTTGTTGGGCCCTTTTCACCACGTGAGTGGTGTGCGTGGTCCATGTGAGGTCCTCGGAGATGTGCACGAGGAACTTGAAGCTGCTGACCCTCTCACTGCAACTCCGTCTATGGAGATGTGGGTGTGCTCTCCTCTCCGCTTCCTGTAGTCCACGATCAGCTCCTTGGTCTTCTTGACGTTGAGGTCGAGGCTGTTCTCCTGGCACCACTGTACCAGTGATCCAACCTCCTCCCTGTAGGCTGTCTCGCCGTCGTCGGTGATCAGCCCCAACACTGTTGTGTCGTCAGCAAACTTGATGATGACGTTGGAGCTGTGCATGGCCGTGCAGTCGTGGGTGTACAGGGAGTAGAGAGGGCTCAACACGCATCCCTGAGGGGCTCCGTGTTGAGGGTCAGCGGCTCTGAGGTGGTACCGCCCATCCTCACCACCTGGCGGCGGCCCGACAGGAAGTCCAGTATCCAGCTGCACATGGTAGAGTGCAGGCCTAGACCTCTGAGCTTGGTGTCGAGCTTGGCGGGAACAATAGTGTTGAACGCTGAGCTGTAGTCCACAACCAGCATTCGCACACAACAGTTCCTCCTCCAGGTGGGAAAGGGCGGTGTGAAGTGCCATGGCAATTGCGTCGTCGGTGGATCTGTTTTGACGATATGCAAATTGCCATGGGTCCAGCGTGGCAGGCAACATGGAACAAATGAAGTCCTTGACCAACCTCTCAAGCATTTACTGACAATCGAGGTGAGGGCTACGGGTCTCCAGTCATTCAGGCAGGTTACCTTGGGGTGTTTGGGGACAGGCACAATGGTGGACATCTTGAAGCTCTCAGGAACAACAGCCTGGGACAGGGAGAGGTTGAAGATGTCTGCGAAGACTCCTGCCAACTGGTCTGCACATGCTCTGAGGGCGCGCCCGGGATGTGGCGGGGACCTGCCGCCTTCGGGATGTCCACCCGCTTGAAGGCTCTGCGCACGTCAGCCTCTGAGATGATCAGCAGGCTGGTCTCCTCGGGCGGCGCTGCCTTCGGCGGGCTGCCGTCACGTCGAACCGAGCAAAGAATGTATTTAGCTCGCCTGGGAGGAGGTAGAGGAGTTCTCTTCACCGCTGGTTCTCCTCTGAAGTCCGTGATTGTCTGTAGCCCTTCCACACACCTCTCACGCCATGGCTCTTGAGCTTTACCTCCACCTTGTTCCGAAACTGCTGCTTCGCAGTGCCGATGGTCTTACGGAGGTCGAGCGGCTCTTTGTATTCCGCCATATTCCCGAGTCAAAGGCGGTGTTACGCGTGCGGAGTGCAGCGAACATCGCCATTTATCCACGGTTTCTGGTTGGGATAACCCGAACCGACTTGGTAGGAACAACGTCATCTATGCATTTCTTGATGAACCGGTGACTGAGGACGCGTACTCACTGACGTTGTTGTCCGACGCGACCCTGAACACATCCCAGTCAGCACGTTCAAAACAGTCCTGTAGCATAGACTCCGATTGGTCCGACCAGCGTTGCACTTCCTTCACAGCGATTGGTTGCTGCTTCAGCTTCTGCCTCTAGGCGGGAGTAGTTGGATGGAGCGGTGGTCCGATTTGCCGAATGGTGGGCGGAGGAGGGCTTTGTATCCATCCCGGAAGGGAGTGTAGCAGTGGTCGAGAATCCGCCCCCCCCCCGTGTTGCTTGTTATGTGTTGGTAGAACCGGGAGAACTTTCTTCAGGTTCGCTTTGTTGAAGTCCCCGCCACAATGAAAGCAGCCTCGGGTGTGCCGACTCCTGCTCGCTGATCGCCCAGAGTTCCTTCAGCGCTATGTCCGTGTTAGCTTGAGGCGGAATGTACACAGCAGTTACGGTGACTGCTGTAAACTCCCGCGTAGCCAGAATGGTCGACACATGAGCATTAGGTACTCCAGGTCCGGGAACAGAACGACTTGAGAGTATGTACATGACTTTGGTTGCACCAAGATCTGTTTATCATGAGACATACCCCTCCACGATCTTTACCAGAGAGAGTCTTTGTTCTGTCCGCGCGGTGGACGGAAAATCCTGCCGCTCGATGGCTGAGTCGGTAACCTCCTCCGACATCCATGTCTCCGTAAGGCAGATGATGCAGTTGTCCTTAGTTTCCCGGTGGAATTGAATACGAGCCTGTAGCTCGCATAGTTTATTGTCCAAAGACTGTACATTTGCCAGTAAAATGGTGGGTAGTGGGGGTCGATTGGCTCGACGTCTCAGCCTGACCAGCACGC